>NW_011967132.1:139843-225275 GCF_000949405.1 Vollenhovia emeryi
GAAGAGAGAGAGAGAGAGAGAGAGAGAGGGAGAAAGAGAGAGAAAGAGCGGGCGCGCGAATTTCCCCGCGGTTTCGCGGATCCGTTTCCCGGAGCGACGGCGAGGCCGGCCGTTCTCCTTCCGCGACACGGACGACCGGCGGCGGATCGCGAACGGGTTGGCGCGAGGAGGAGGCGGCCGAGCGATACGCGCCGCGGCCCAGAAGCGCAGCGGAGAAATTATTATTCCACGCCGCGAGCGTATCTCGAGCGGGAAAGGGGGGGGGGGAAGGGAGAAGCGGTGTGCGAGCGCGCGGATCTCGACCATAAATAATCCGGAGCGGAGAGAGAAAGAGAGAGAGAGAGGAGAGAAAAAAACAGAACGGAAAAGCGCGGGCGATCGCGGTGAGGTCTCTCTCTCCGCGGGAGGATCGCGAGGCGCGGCGAGGACCGCGAGAGGAGGACGAGTCCCGCGCGCGCGGCCGTCGGCTCCTCGAAAGGAGTCGCCGTTCGCCGCTGGGTGGACGTGTATACTCACAGCATCTCGCGGCGGGCGGCGGCATCGTCGACGAGGCGCATCGCAACGGCAACGGCAACGGCAACGGGCAGCGGCGGCTCCGGTTGCGAGGTGGCACGGCGGTAACGGCAGCGCGGTGGCGGCGGCGGCAGTCACGGTCACAGTCAGCGCAGCGGACAGGCGGCAGGCAGCTACTCCGGCGTACGGCCACGGCGACGGCGACGGTGCAGCAGCGGTGCACGGCACTGGAGCAACGCACATGTCACTGTCACCCGCGGCGGACGGCGCGGCGGCCGTTCTTTCTTTCCCCCCTTTTTTTTGCTTCTCGCTCTCGGCGGCGCGCGAGTCCAGGAGGCGCGGCTCGCCGAGCGGCCGAGGCGCGACGGGTCTCTCTCTCTCTCTTCTGGCTCGGACGCGACACGACACGACACGACGCGCAGCGCGGCGCGACCCGACGGCCGTCGACGAGAGAACTCGACGCGGGACACAGAGGAGAGAACGCGCGAGGGAGATAGAGAGAGAGAGAGAGACGGGGAGAGGTAGAGGGAGCGAGAGAACGAGCGAGCGCGATGGTAGGAGGGAGGAATAAAAGCGCACGTCCGCCGCGCGACGGCTTTCCTACTTCCGGCCGTTCGTTCCTTCTCACCCAACTCCGGGTTCCGTTCGCGCACTTGTCCTGGCACACGGTCGATGCGGAGGAGCGCGCGGCCGAACGCGTGCGGTGTGCGGGGGCCCTCCGTAACGTCCGCACCGCCGAAAACTCGACGACTCTCCGCGCGACACGGCCGAGAGCCGATGGGCGGCGCAGGGAGAGAGAGCGAGAGAGAGAGAGAGGGGGAGGGAGAAAGAGGGAGAGAGCGCGCGCGGCGGGTGTGTGCGCGCCTTGGCTCTCCCTCGTATACGCTTGCGATCGCACGTAGGTCCGGTGAACCGACACGATGCAACCGAGATCCCTAACTGAGCAGCCGTCGCCCGTGGAGCCTTGCCCCGCGGAGCGACGGTGCCGCCAACCGTCGTCGGCGCGCCGACCGAAACTCCCCAGGTCGCAGTGACGCTCATTCTTCCTGTCCGCCTGGCTCTTTTTTTCTCTCATCTTTCGCGTTGGGGGTTCGATCGTGAGCCCCTTCCTCTAACGTGATCTCGTCAATTCGTGCAAAATTTCATTCGCGAAATCAATCGTTGCTTTTCTTTTACATGAAAACTCAGATAAATCTCACTTGTGACGTCATAACTCAGTTGAATGCATGTTCCTTTTGATTCTTGAGAAGTGAGATTTCTGAGTATAAAATACTCACATAACTGAGTGACTCAGTATCACTTGAGTGTAAAAGGAAAGCAGCTGATATTCGTCAATGAAATTCTTCACTTTCCACGCTAGAGCGAAAAAGATTGAGAATCGCGCGTCGTGAATTTCCTGTAATGTGAATTCGATGCAAGTTGATTGGCTACACATTTTACGGAACTAAAATTTATACTTGTATCAAGTTCTAATATCTAATGGACACAGGCCTTTATGCTAAATACAGACATAAAAGTTTCTTCCGAAAAGTGGATCCTTGCACATTGCAATTTCACAATCATACTTGCATCGTATAATGAAACAAAAAAAGGACGTTTTATCTTGACACATTTCCCTAAAATTTAGCTGAAGACAATAATTAGCCAACCAAAGTAACAAAATTTCATCAAAGTCATTCCAAGTCGAGCAACGTCCCGACCTCACGTCGCACTGAGAACCGTCGCGGTCGAAACTGTCCGCGATCTCTCGTACGCCGATAGGTCGCTCGGTCGCACGTTCGACGACGGCCATTCGCCCGCTGGCGTGGTCGCCAGCCAATCGCGAGACGCTTCCGTTCGCTCCGCGCGCGGGGAATTTCCCGGAGACGTCGCGACTCTCTCTCCTCGCATTAGCGAGCCGTCGGTGTTGGCGCGATTCTCTCCTGGAGATCGTCTCCCGATTTCCGACCCCCAGCAGCGTCCGCGCGCGTCCGAAGGACGTCGGAGCCGCACCTTATGCGAACACGCGGCGGCCGCGTCCACTCGCCGTCACCGCCGTCGCCCGTCGCCGCTGTCGTCGCCACCGCCGCGTTTCGCGTAACACGCCGCGTGGAGCCGCTGTCGCCTGCTGTCGCCGTCGGCGGCAGTCACCGTTCGCACGCGCGTCGCAACGCACCGTCGCCATTTCGTCGATCCGTGACGGCGGAGCACGACGAGGGAGGACGTCGAGACGCTGGAGCACGACGCCTGACGCCGGGGCTGGGACGCGTCGCGCGGCGATGAAGGAGAGCTGAGCGCGGGCTCGCCGTCGTCCACGCCGGGGCATACGAGGTACGTGCTCCGCTTCCCGGCGTCCCCGCGGGAGCGTCGCGCTCTCACCGCGGACCGACGCTCCGCGTCGTCGGTGCCGTGCGACACGCGCGCGGAGTCTCTCTTTCCCCTTTGCCTCTCCGGCGCTCGCGTTACAGCGATGGTCGCGGGGGGGGCTGCCCTCTCGGAGCGCGAGCCCCGGAGCCGCGCGGATGCTGGCGACGGTTCGCGAGGTTAACTCCCGGCCGCGCGAGGCACTCTCTTATCAGCCGCGACGCGCTGCCCGCGGAGAGGATTTGCCTCTCGCCATATGGAGATCGCGACCTCGTTTGTCTCGATGAGGACTAGAGTCGCGGCTTCCTCCGAGCGCGGAACGTCATCCGCGCCCCGCGGTCCCGCGCGTCCCTCGGGAAGCGACGTTACAAGTGCTATTTTACCCGCGTTGTTTTACGTAACGCTATTGTTTACGTCGTAAAGCTAATCTCGTGGGCTTACGTTTACGTCGACGCGCACACGTGTTGCCCGCGAAAGAATGCCCCGCCTCGTTATCTCGCGTGGCCGTTTTTTAATAACCCCGAGCGCGTCGTCTCAACTTAAGGCCCGTACACACGGTGGGATTTGGGCAGTGGAACTTAAGACTTGAGAATCTCAACCAATCGGAATTTTCAGCGTTGCTCAAGTCTCGCAATGGCTGCTCACGTTCTCGACAGTCATTGGTCATTTCCCTTAAAGGCCCGAACACACGAAAGAACTTAAGCAGTAAAACTTAAGCCCGTATCAGACTACGAATTGGGATTGGGATTAGATTGAAATTTAACCAATCACAGTAAAGTTTTTACTAAGTGGCGATCGTGGCGCAGAGGATTGTGCGCTGGTCTGGTAATCCGAAGACCTGGGTTCAAAACCAAACATTCTTGGTTTTTCGTTCGATCGCCACATAGAGAAGTGGATATAGAGAGAAGAAGTGTTATAAGAGGTTTGGGCACGTTCCTTCAAAAACGCCTTGTAACCCTAAGGGGAATCAATAAAATGTATCTACAGTAAAGTTTACTAATCTCAAGTTCAGTAACTTTTACTCCAGTTGGTCAAATTTCAATCCAATCTCAATCTCAATCCGTAGTCTGATACGAGCTTTAGGATTTAAGAATTTCAACCAATCGGAATTCTCAGCATTGCTTAAGTTTCAAAATGGCTGCTTACGTTCTCAACAGTTATTGGTCATTTCCCTTAAGTCTTCAGTTTTGCTGCTTGAGACTTAAATGACCGATGACTGCATGAAAATGTAAGCAGTTATTTTGCAACTTAAGCGACGCTGAAAATTCCGATTGCTTGAAATTCCTAAGTCTTAAGCGTTGTCGTGTGTTCGGGCCTTAAGCAGCTGTTTTGCCCATCATCTATTGTAGACTGGGACTTAGAGCTGTAATTGTCTACGCCGTTTATTGGGAATTAAGATCGGTGGCTCGTTAGCGGCGCGAGATCCGTTTGTTCCGCGTTCAAAGGTACGACGGCCACGCTCGGTCCCGAGGGGTTACCTTTTTATCTCGGCCATCTCGGCGTTTAAGGTGTGAAAGTACTTGTAAGGCGTGAAAGCACATACGCGTTTATATCTCTTCTATACGCAGTGGCGCACGTAGAACCGGCTCCAAGACAATTTTCCACAACTGTGTTTCTCGCTCGGTTTTCACCCGCGCCACCCTCAATATTTAGGCCCGGTCTACAATGAATTATTATTCGTTAATCAGAAGTCGGAACTACATGTTGATCCTTTTCCTTTCCAGGCGGAAGAAAAAGGTCCGTCATATAAGCCGCGATTCGTACGTAAGCGGTGAGTTTAACGCGCGAGGGCCCCTCGGCGACGCGACGGTTCGCCTTCTCGCGGACGAAACGTCACTCGGGCGCGGATTCCACGTGTACGGCGCGCGCGGAGAGTCGTCGTCGGCCGTAGGGACATTCTCGCCATTCAGATTGCCGGTCTGTCGGTCCTCGGGATCGCGCCTGGGAGGCACGCGGCCTGTCTACGTGTCGCCTCGCCTCGCGCTAATGGTCGCACGCGCTAACTAATTAACCCGTGGGGCTCCGGGGAGCTAAGGGCGATCCGCGGTGGCGTGGCACGACGGTACGGCGCTCTCGTCCCCGCCGATCCGTCGGGCCGATCCGATTTCGACGACAAATCGCACGCCGAACGGAATTTAGACGGGCAAATCTGCTGCGAAAGCAATCGCGGTCGAATTACGGGGATACGCGTGCGCGGAGGGACACCGAGGTGATAATAAATGATTCGATAACGAACGATGAGAAATGAAAAATTCGCTCCCCAATTCGCGGTATCAATGAATCTCTTATCGAGTTATTATCGGGCTGGACTGAACGATTGTCGAGTTTCTCTTGCCACGAAAATGCATTTCAGCTGGGAAACCTGTTGACGCTGTCGTATCCATTTAGATTCTCTTAAAAATCCTAGTCTGACTACTTAGGGAAGCGCAAGATCCTCGATTAGATAAAATCCTGCTAACTGCTAAGGCTAACTGCTTCAGAGAGACAGAGAGAAACAGAGAGAGAAAGAGAGAGAGACCGGGAGAGACGGGAAGAGACGGGGAGAGACAGGGAGAGACGGGGAGAGACAAGGAAAATTAGGGAGAGACGGGGAAAATCAGGAAAAATCAGGGAGAGAAAGAGGGAGAGACAGGGAGAGAGGGGAGAGAGAGAGAGAGAGAGAGAGAAACTTCAGGCTGATCTTGAACTATTTATGTTTTACAAGGTGCAAGATCGACTCAAATTAAATTTCTCTCTCGCCTTCGGAGTGAATTTATTTTTAGTTCTCGCATGTTAGTACTTTCTTTACGAAACCTAGTATTATACCAATCTAATCTAATATTTTACGAGCATGTGGTCGAGAAAATGGTATCGCGATATTATTAGCGCATTCTCGCTACGTGCATCCTTTTCTCTTCGCACTTGCGCTGGAGATTAAACGAGCGTGAGAGGGGGAGAGGGCCCGAGCGAAAGGAAGGAAGAAAATTGATGTAAAAAAACCAAGTACGTGCGTACACGTACATTTGCGCGGTGTATGCGACGCGAACGGATCTGTTCTAGGAATACAATAATTGCGTGCAAGGTTCCTAATTGCACAGGTAAGAGGTGCTATTCTTCCGGGAACTACAGGCGGAGAAGGTAAACAACGTAAACGCGAGTTGAAATCCGCATACGCGATGCGGACAAAACGATTCCTGTCAGTTGTAAATGTGTACGGCGACTATCAAAGACGTCTGCCGAAGTAACTGCCGCAACAGTCGACGAATAAATGAATTTTCTCGCACCGTGGAGAAACGTTTGTGTTTTTTTTCCTCATTTTTGGAGCGAAATGGACAGAATATCGCGCTCTCGCCTATTGTTATTATTCACCACCGCAGGGTGATCGGCAAGAGAATACGCAAATGTCCTACTAGGCAATTCTGCAATTAATTAAAAAATTGTTTAAACACACAATAGTGTTTTTTTGTATAACAGTACTCTAGAGATTTACAACAATGCGCTGCGACAGACGCGCGCACTGTTTTGCACCCGTTTTTAATTAACATGTAATAATTTTTCTTCCTCGCCAGTAAATGACTAACAGAAAAATGATATTAACTCGACGCAACTGGCTGTAATTTAATTAGAAGACATTTTTAATAATCTTTTTAATCATTCATTATACTGCAGGATGATTTGGAGGAAAAAAAGAAGGAAAATATCCCAGGCAATTGTATTAATTCCAAGTGAAACCTACGTGCGATCTTCTCAATATTATGTTACCGAATTACGCACTGAAAAAAATATCTGATAGATACCAGTCGTCTGTTAGAAAATGGACGAATCAGAATTCCTTTAGGATTTATCAGATTTGTAGTCAAGTCTAGCAAACTTCTGGTTATGACATATCTTTCATGGAAAATCCTAAAGGAATTCTTTTTTTCCAGTGCGGGGATCTCGATTTCAACGTCACGAGTCTTATCTGCGTTGCAATCGGCGTGGATTGTAATATATATTTGGTAATTTCTCAATGCTGCATACAGTTTAGCATTACAGCGTCAACAATGGCAATAATGTCAACAATTCATTATGTATAGATACGCGGCCCGCACACACGTACACAGCGCGCTTCATTTGCGGCCCTCGCGGTATCGCGATGTTTTAGCAGCTGTCGGCATTTTAGCGTCATCTATATGTATTTAGTTCGCCGATTAATAAACAGTTACGCGTGGCTTCCCGCTGCCCGTTAATTGCCAAGTCGGACGCCAAGGCGTTGCGCATCGCGGTAAATGTCCCAAATGCAATCTGCCCGACATTCGTGACGCGCGTTTACCCGCTCTCGGAACTGGACCCCGAGAATTATCTCGGATGACTCGGTATTTCCCGGGGAGGGACGTGCACTTGTGTGTCGGCAGCGATACTTCCGCGTGCGGAATGCCAGATGCCAGACGCCAAGGGGCGAGCGTCGCGTTTCCGCGCGCGGAAACGGTGCACGTGCGTCGTCCTCCTCCTCTTCGCTCTTGCCCCCCTCGTCGTCGTTTTCGTCGTCGACGCCGCCGTTGCGTTGTCATTGCCGTCGTGCTTTCTACAAACAAAACTGGACCCCGTATCGCGCGTGCTCCGAAATGTCAGTGAACTCGAATCCAGCTGCTAAGTAGTTATATTTCTCTCTCTCTCTCTCTCGTTCTCTCCCTCTCTCCGTTTCACGCCCGCCTCGCGAATCTGCCCGTTTCGCACGGCGAAAACTCTCATTAGCGCGCCTAGGTCGAGAAAAAGAGTGCGAAGGGCAGGTGGATTAAATTGGGAGAGAGACCTATATGAAGAGAGCGAATCTCGACCCTCGGAATCGACGATTGATTGACGGAGTATCGAGCTATTTTATTTGAGATTGCCTGTCGGATCGACGTGACATGTTCTGATATTTACTACGAATGGCATTTAATATCTGGGTGTACATCAAGGGGGGACATTTTGCGATAGTCGAGAAAAACTCCCTTTCAGCGAGACGGTAACTGAGAAACCTTTCACATATTGTTGTAATTAATAAATGCTCGATGCGAAATTTCACCTTTAATAAACAGCTTTGGATTTTAATTAGTTCAAAGTCAGTCCCCGATTTTATCGGGAATCCTTGCCAATTGACTCTTCAACTTTTTCCCCTCCCTTTAATAGAAAATACAACTGCAAATGTACGCAAAGAGCGAAGGAATTAAATAGCGCATGGCTTGCGCTATTTAATTAGGTCTTGCGAGTCTCTATCTAGAGAGACTGTTTAGCGAAGACAAAGGAGCACTTGAGCGACGTTCCTCCGTTTTTCCGAGGCCGAAGAACGGCAGTGGGACGATCCGGACGAAAAGGAACGAAAGTGAAAGCTAAACGATTCGTCGGACCAACGAGGCCAACGGGGCTGTTTCGTAAATTACACTAGTAATACCGGGATATCTGGATGTCCGACCCTGATATCCCTTCCGTTTCTTTTTCTATCGTGTCCCACCAACACCTGATACCTTTTTAACTCTTTCTTCTCATTTCGTTCAGTAGATATGGAGCTTGTTTTAGTTTAAAGGGTGAGCGAGTATCTTTTAAATGATTCTAAAATAAACGCGAGTTATACGTTGCCCCTGAAGGAATTGAAGCAGGACATTATTTTTCCCGCCTCTCGTCTCGCGAACTTGTTAAATACATTTTTGTTCTATCTTTAATTACGATCGCCGTCGCGTTTGACGTAATTCCATTGTGCGGCGACACGTTTCGAAAACTGGACTTTGTACGCGCGGCAAATTGTCAAGCGCGTAAACACTATTTGATATTTCTCTGATAAAATTGTAGAGTACAAACAATTAATGATTATACGCCGCACAATAATGAAATGCACGTGGCTTTGACCGTCCAGTCACCGCGCGAGGTCTTCGAAATGTTTCAGTAAAGCGCATTTTCTTCCCGTAATAAAATACAAACCGCTGCTAACTTTGAAAATTGAATAAATATTATTTCTAAAACAAGTCTCTTACATTCTACGTGAACCCGAAAGTTTGATTGAACAAAGAAACTATGTCATTTCTCCCAACGTAAGATGTAAATTGCTTTGTTCTATCGGCATCTCTCGAGATTCCACGCGTCGATTCGTGTTAGGAAAAACAGCGTCGCGCGACGAGTTACTTACTTTCAAGTAATAGATATACGCCTTCTCATATTGATAAACCGATATTTTGGCTCGTCTCGTTGTCCTTGATGATGTCCGCTATCCCTGCGTCTGTTGACGAATTTTCATCAGTCGTCGGCTAACGGCTCGATGTTAAAACGTGCCGAGCTTACGCTGAAAATTAAAAGTATATTCGCATTATCATACGTTTTTAATCGCGACAGCCGGTAGGACACGTTTCGACAGAATTCGGCGCAAATTAAGACAGGTGCACTGGGTTCTCCGGGTGATGGAATGTCAGAGTAACGACACATTATTACCTTTACGTCACGCGTGTGTGGTCGGACGCACTGATACGAATCCGCTCGTCGATGCAACAATGCTTCTGTTATAACAGATAATATTATAATGAGTGTACTTTTTTTTTCTGTCGATAGTGATGAGCGGTTCGCGGCTTGGCAGAGGCCGAGGTGGCCGCCTGGCTTTGTACGGGGGCTGCGCAGTGGCGGTTATCTTGACGATGATCGTGTATCGCAACACCATCTCGGAGATGACCAGGCTTCAAGAGATGCAAGTGCAATGCCTTCATCAGCAAGAATCTCTCGCTGCTCAACTACAAGGTAAGTGCGATGCAACGGGACGTAAGTAACTAAATACTATCCGGGGGTTGAAGTCGAATTACCAATATTTAAATTATGACAAGATATTGATGAGTGGCTTCGAGTCATCAGTTGCGGATCATAGACTCCTGTTATAGCCGTTCACTTAGACTTATCGGTAACGTGACACGATGTTTGCAGTAATATTTGAGTACAAAGTACGGCTGGAGAAGTCCCTGGCCGAGGAGAAGAGCTCGAACGTCGCGGTGAAGCAGGAGTTGCAGCAGCGCGCGTCGCGGGAGAAGTCTCTGCGCGACAAGGACAGCATAGAGGCGATGCAGAGGTTCAATTCGCTTCAGCAGACCTACAAGCTCCTGCAGACGGAGCATCAGGACCTGCAGGAGGAGTGTAAGAAGCACGAGAAGCAGGCACTGGACGAGACCAGCAGGCTGGAGACGACGCTGCAGGACCTGCGCGCCCGCATCCGGCAGGCTCAGGAGGACAAGTTCAAGGCTATGGAGAACTTGAAGACCAAGTACCTGGAAATAACCGACGAGAAGAAAGAGCTGCAAGACAAGTACAACGAACTGCTGCAGAATAGGGACAATACCGACAGCACCGTCGACCACCTTAGGAAGGAGATCTTCCAGCTCAAACGTGAATTGGAGAGCGCCAAGGTACGTCGCTGGTTTCCTGAAAGCAACACAATTGCATATTAGTGTCAGTTCTAATGTTCATAAACAGCTGGAAAATGTGGCGGTTAATAATTACATTTTATACATGAAATGTAGAATCAATAATCGCATCTTATTAGATTACGTTTGTTTGCCAGGCCAGTACCGATTTATATTTTCTTTTAAGTATTTAAAATTGCACAAGACGGAGAGAATTTTCTCTTAAAATTTATCCTGAAAAGCGTGTAATCGTGTAACAACACGACATTTCGAAGAATTTTATAAGAGTTCTGAAATTTTACCATACATTTTACTTGAAAAAATTCTCATAAAGTTGTTCAAAATGCCACGATTACACGATTTTCAGGGTAAATTTTAAGAGAAAGTTCTCTCCGTGAAGAGACAGTTATATGAAGACGCATAAAAGTTGTGTTCTTATTGCATTCTAGAAATTCTATGCTAGAAGTACATCTCCTAGTTCAGTTTTGGTGACTCCACGAGCGTCAGTGTCGCAATCGGCGCTGCAGAAAGAAGATTCGCAACCGATTCCGGCGCCGCAGCAGCAACAGCAACAGGTAAGTGCGCCGCAGCCACCATACGTGTCTTATGATCATCGCGCAGTCGGAGGGGCGACTCCGTCAGTGGAGAAAGCGTTAAACGACGATGTCAACGAGCCGGCCAACGATATTAGGTTCGTTCAGCAGAATGGCAACATCGTTCCAGCCGGCCCGGGCGAGGTGAAAGAGAACGGCGAGCAGCGCGAACCCTCGGCTAACGACTTACAGCAAAGGCAGCAGAAAGACGTTGTCGAGCGCCCGAACGTGGTAGACGAAGAGAAGAATGGACTCGAAGAAGAGCAAAGAAAACAGGTAATGTCGCCGCCGCTGAATCGAGACGATGACGTTCCGAGGAATGATAACGCTTCGGCGGTGCCGGCTTCGCAAGCCGAGCAACCATTGGCGCAACCTGCCGTCGAGCGAGCGTCCACGGTTACGTCTGGTCGATCGACTGATATCAAAACCCACGCAGAGGATGACGAATTGCAGGCTTTGCAGGAAAGAGTAGATGGGATCCTCACTCGTGACGTGCCCCATAGCGGAATTCGTTAAGCTTTGCTCATTATCACGCGTTTATGATTCGAATTATGTTTAACTTGCCGGGAACGGTCGTACAATTTCAATCAAATTCTCTGAGCCTCAATCCGTTAGTTGCGTAAATTTTACCGTAAAAGACTCCTAATCCTAGAAGACTAGTTTGTGGCCGTGTATATAATTATACAAAAATAATCTTTATTTTAATAATGATGAAATTGTGAATGATTAATTTAATTAATTATTTTATTATAATGAAATAAACCACAATGATATATTAATTATTTGCATTCATTACTAATGCATAATTAATTCATTGTTCGTTAATGACAAATTTTTTAATGCAATTACGCACGGATTAATAGGAAAAATCTAATTGATTTTCATCAAAGTTTTATATTTTGTATTCTAAGTCAAGTAACAAAACGGTGATAAATATATGTTTTAGAACTAAGTGCTTTTTTTCTAACAGTTCTTTATGCTTTTGGGGTATATTAGTGCTATCGTCAACATAGGATTAGAATAGCAAGTTTCTCTACTTTGGTATTCGTTCTTTTTCTCAAAGTAATTTTTTAAATTGTAATCCATCTCTTTTATCGCTTTTTACTACACGTAAAATTTATACTAAGCTTGATAAATAAATGACATGTGTAGTCAATGCGCATAATTTCATATGCATGTGATGAAGCAAAATCATTTATTTCTCTCTTTTTCACTCATTGCAACTGTCATTGTTCTTTTTCTTCAGATGTTGCTTATAAATAAAATAAATTTCCTTAGTAAATTACTACATATCGCATTTATATTGTAGTCATTTTACAATAATTTACAAGAAGAATTATTCTATTTATAATTAATAAGTGAAAAAGTTGCCTCGGTTATTTGTTTTACTATTCCATAATTTCTGCAAAATAGCGGTTTTAAGACGTTTTAGTCACAAATGACATATTTAATATAATATAGTCATTATCTATTATTAACAGCGTGTATACATATATTATTTGTTGCAATAGCAGACTGTGTTCCTAACGTTTACTATTTAATATATATGTAAAATATATATTCGCTGATAGTTCGCGTATCACTTCACTAATATCGGAATGCGGAAGCTGTTAACATTATACATGCACTGATCCAATTCTATAAATCATATATGGAAATATTTGTAAAATTTTCTAACAAGAAATATTATTAATGACTTAACATTTTTATTAAACACTTTATATATATATGTATATGTATAATTATATATCGAAGAATCTCTAAACAGTAAAAAATGCCATAATCTTACAAACATTTTTTAGACTGTTGTACCGTTTGCACTTTTGTAGATATTTTTATCGTTACATAATTCCAATGTTGTTGAATAAATGTTGGGTGTTTGAAGAGTGCTAGAAGAATATTCACAGAGAGATTTTGTTAATATATACATATACATCTATGTGTATATGTATATATTATTCAATTAAATAAATCAATATTTAAAGAGATTCTATTCGTGTATATGCATACATACGCAATCTTTTCGACCGATCTTTTTACCTACCTCGCTTCTGTTATTGGAAATACTGTGTTCGTGTATATGTGTAAAATGGCTCGCGAGCCATACTCAATGTGCCTGTAAATCTGTGTTCCACGATGCATTAATAAATTGTTATTACGTTTATCCGTTGGCATTTTTATTGGCAACCTCGTAACGACCTAACTATTATCAGCTTCTGCATCGCGCTTTTACCGTATATCGCCGCCGCCAATTAGTTCACGTTGTTCGAGGCTGTTGCCTGTAGCCGCGCTAAACAAATGCTTGCAAATTTATCGATCTTTAAGAAAAGTTCGTATTTCGTTTATATAGTGTAGCTTTTCTTCTCGTTGGACCGCTGATTAATTTACCTCTCAACTCAAGTTATTCCCAATGCGTAGAATTGCTGCATTACGCACTGCATTTACAACTTTCTTTGTGCTTCATCTGTATCAGACAGATTATCTATTTGGTGCTAATGAACAACATTCTTTACACGACTACGCTATGGAGGATTTACGTAGCGAGACAATGATTTATCGACGCATAATGTCAAGATGGATTTCGAACTATGAATTGGAAAGTTGAAAATGTCCTATAACAATAGTTCCTTGGTATATTTCGAGAAGTGACAATCGTCGCTGTAACCGGTTTTACCGTAACTTTATATAACTGCGAGGATTAAATAAGTAAGACGTCACGACATCGAGCAGTTCCCGCCTGCGATCACCGAACAATTGCGCTGTACCATGTGTAACCGTGTGAAAACCTTTTTTTGTTTTCCAGAGCGTGGCGAGTTCACGAAGAGCTCAGAACATCACCGCGGCGAACAACGTCAACTCGGTATCGCCGTCTCTCCTCGACAAGCCTATGCCGCTACCAGCCAGACCGCTGTCGAAGGTCAAGGTACCGGTCGGCGTGTTGCCAATACCGGAAATCATCGAGCAGAACGACGACGCGGATAAGGAGAAGCTCCAGGAAGAGGTCCGAAAGCGGGAGGAGGCGGTGGCAGTTGACAATTTGCAGCCACCGCCAGCGAAGCTCGCCCCGGCTAACGCGGCGGACGACAAGGAGGAAAAGGAACCGATAGTCGAGGCTGGCAATCTGGACCCACCGTTCGTCGCAAATCCCCCCGTGCGGCACGTTGGCGAACAGGTCGAGAGGAGAGCGAAAGACGCTTGGTTGAGGGTGGGGCCTGGGGTACAGGAGGTCGGCGAGGAACTCAATCGAGTTCCCGGGTGAGTTCTAGTTTTTCTATCGCGATTGAATAAATGTATTCATAGCATACTCTTATTATTAGTGTACATAAAATATTTAAATAACTTGATTGTGTGCAAATAATTTTCTGTCTATGAAGATTTTTCCAATGGTACTTTCAATCTCGATAAATTTCATCGTATTATTTGGTTTTAGATTAGACGATGGGCAGGCTAACGGCGGTGACGATCAGTACGACGGCGATTACGACAAGGAGCAGCAGAAGAACGATATTCATCTGGCGGAGGGCGAGGACGAGGGGGAAGGTAACTTGAGAACGATTCGAATCGATCCGACCGCGCGCAATTGATGTCGCGATCACAAAATTATTCTCGCATCTGAATTTCAGACGAGGGCGACGATGTTTGAATACCCGCATAATTTGAAGGAAGGCAAGCGGGAATAAAATCAGCGTCGTCGTTCAAATGTTTTATAACGCGACGCGCCGACTGGTTGGTGCAAGAGGAAGTGGGCTGAAAAATAGTCAAACAACCTGACCCGATCTGACCTGACCTGACCGATATTCACGATCGGGTTTAATCAGCGAAGAATACTTATTGTGTATTATAATCTGTACGAATCATTCGATGTGTGACGAGGAACTAGCAGGGATCCGATACATCTTTCATACGCGAGCTCTTGTACAAGATTTTAACTAAATATCGATATATGATAGTATATACACGGTACAAATATCGTCAAGCGTATCTGGACGTTCGACGAAGACTTAGGCGGTTCCGGTAATTACAGAAGGTTCAGAATAAACTATTGTAACGCATACTTTCGAAGAAGAAACAAAAACAAAGATAGACTGTATTTTTCTAGATTAAGATCTACAATGCACGAGTCGAGTGACTTAATCGCGTTTATTACTTGGGACACTCGTGACTTTGTTACAAATGCATTAAGTTGAACTTGGATTGCACTAGCAGAATTAACTTTGTAACGTAGCGAAAGTACCTCGGAAACCACGCCCAGTATTCGTGCATTATAATGGATTTGTGTTACAATAAAAGAAAATGTTATCGTCAATTAGGGAAATTAATTTCTTTTTATATACAATCACATGTAAATACATGAAAATGTCAATGTAATCTACATGTGATGACATCAGCGTTTATATTATTTGTATAAATGCAATTTTGTATATAAATGCGAAAAAAATTACACTAAAATCTCTCGTCATGAATGATTCGATCTCACAACATCGCAACGTAACACACTAGTATTTTTATATAATACGAAGTTACTCCTACTGTTGCAATCTAAACCTTCTACGATACCGTTATCACGGCGACAATGGTACATCGGCAATCGAGATTACCAACTTGGTTAAAACGGCTTACATCATTTGAATTAATTTAATCTTGTTTTTTCTTCTAAAGATCTCCGTTGTCGCTAGCAATCGCAGAGTCATGCGCATCTGTTTTAAGTAAAATTAAAAATAGACGTACTATCGAATTGATATATAAATATGTACATGTATATGTATGTTTATATATCGTGAAATCGATGTATCGTCAAGTTAATACAATATTTACTGTAATCGTCAACGGAGCAATCTATACAAGAATATTTATATCTTATTTATTCTGTTCTTGCCGAAAACCTGACGAATTTTGACTTAACTGATTAAGTTAAGCGTTGAAAACTTAACCGGGAAAGAATTATTATTAAGCAGTTTACGATGAGCATAGATGAACATAATGTTTTGTTATAGTTATAGATTTTTAGTATATATACAGAGAGACGATAAATGTACATAACGTTCTTTTCGTAATAAAAACGTCTGAAAACAGATTTTTCCAGTGGTTTCTCCTGTCTTTCTTTAGACAACTTTCCCGCAAATCAATAGTTTCTCATCAAACCTGCTGCTTAAGAAATAAATTAAGATTCGCTTCGAGTAATATAATAATATAATAGGTTATCAGCGGAATCGATAACTCGAGATTGAATTATTAATGGTTTAAACACAGTCACGTACATTTCCGATGGCGACGGAACGTGTGCGTTTACTTTTTCACGATTCGTGTCGAAACTAGCTGTTGGCTAGAAACGAGATTGTATTTACTTCTTGATTGAATAAACATGATTTCGTCGTCTGTTGACGGTGCAATTGACATTTATTGACGAGAACCATTTCTCAAAAAAGTTTCTTTCGGAAATACTCGGCGATAAATGTGTGAGTCAATATAATTTTGAAAATTAATAAGCATAAATACACGTCAAATTTTAATGCACTCTTAGTATATTATCAGTTACGATTTTTTAAGCAATTTAAAGTTGATTTTTTTCTTAGCCAAATGTTTCCCAATAATTTCCAGATTATAAACGATCGAGAAAAGAATATTTTTTTGTTAATTAAACTTCACATGGAATTCACAATAACAAAATTACATTCTTTAGCTATTTTTCGAGATTGATTTTAATAATTTAATACTGATTTAATCGCATTATTAAAAATTGAAAAGGTCAACGATAATTGGTCCCGATAAGTCAATTTTAATGCTTTCGCTAAATCGGAAAAATCGATCTCAGATTGATGAAAGAATAATAGGTCTGAAAAATAAGGCGCGAGTGGAATATTTTGTGCAAGAACAAATTTCGTTGCCCGATAACTTTTTATCATTTGAAGAATATTTTAACGTATTTATCACAGCGTAGCGTATAAATATATCGTTAAAAGTTGTTTGCTGTTTCTTCTGACATAAGTATTACATAAGCCAATAGAATCTTACAACTCTATCGGTTCTCAGAATCGATCGTCGTACAAGACGTTTTGCTTTCGCCTGCTTTGCGGAAAACCATCTTTACAGTTGGAACAATTTCCCTAAAAATATAACCAAATCTATCAGAGATCTGCCGCTTCGGCAGATGATTTCGGAAGCGTGAATTCGAAATTCATTACCCTCATTATTTTAAAGAGACTGTAATTCTCGTAATCGAATAACGATGCGAATATCAACAGGAGCTTCAATTAATTTATAGTTTGTTTAAATTTTAGGCATATCCCGGTTTGTATGTAGCGAGTATGCTAAAGTTTCTTATCTAGATTTACTGTTCTATTTATTTCAATTTCCCTCCCTGGAAAATATTTATTTCTGAAACGGTTTCTTCTCTTATTTGATGAAGTTATAGAACAATAGCGATTTATAAAAAATGCAAACGCTGTATTCTTTATTTCTCCTATCGTGCAATATTAAAAGCAATATAAAAATACTCCTTCGCTGCTCTTTTCAACGCCACGCTTCTTCTATCTGTATATTCGTAACATCTAGAGAAATTGTTTATGTGTTGAAAGTACTTTTGAAAGTACTAACACACACAGCTTTCACGTTTCTCACTCGGAATATAAGAGAAACAGTTTACTTATTTAGTAACCTTTCGCCCGAGTTATCATCGGCGACCTTGTTCTTCGTGAACCGTGCTTCAAGCAGGCTTTTGCAGCGGAATCGAGTACGCAAACACTCGCTAGATTTGTGCGTGCACGATCATCGTTTTAATCTTTTTTAACTCGGTAATTTCCCCTGGCTATCAAATGTTCTGCTGTAATTCGTTCGCCTAGCGCCCGCGTTGCCCGACGAATCCAATGAATACCGAAGGAAAGTTTGCATTGCCATTTCAATTATTTCGCAACCATTTAATTGAAAAATCACCCGGTGCTATTTAGGTTTCGTTTCATCGGGGGTTGTATCGTCCACAAAAAATACCTAATTTCAGACAATTACGGATTTACGAAAAAGAAACGACAAAAATTATGTTACAATAAATTATTGTGCAATGAAATTTTGCAAATACTTAAAATATATCAAGTTGAGAAGATGAAAGCTTTTCTTTTACTTGGATTATTTTAACGTAGGGAAAAAAGATATTTAGTGTCAAACTAAAAGAACAACTGGATGTCGAATTATAATACACTTGCGCTTCATTTATCGCGAGAGGATTGACTAAAGAAATACGGTGTAGCTAATAGGATACACTCTTGATCGTGGAGGATTATTTCGACGAGATTCGCCACGAGTAGCATTGCTGTGTTTTGGAGACGTCGTAGATAGGTAGTCACGTTGCAGAGCTTAGATGGGATGCTCACGTCAGCGTGTCTACGAATGTGCTAACAATAAGTGGTCGCGGCAAATTATCCTCTTATGAGTCTTCTTATAGATTAGAAGTGCTCACGTACCAGAGACCTTCGTGCAAGGTTGCATGACCGCGTTGAGTCACTTTTCCACGTGAGAAAAAACAGATAGGCGGAAATTCTTCTCGTAAAATTACGGATTCTTAGATTCGGGGGTTCACGAAGACGAGACGTACAAAAGATGTGGTGAAATGAACGGACGCGAGACACGGCGAAATTAGGAAGAGATGCTACGAGCATGTACCTAATTAATGTAATTATTAATATCACGTGTAAATGTAAGACTTAGGAGAAAATGTAATATAATTGAATTGCTTCTTATTAACTACAATATGAAAAATATAGGCGTTAACGTCGCGTGTTGAATTTAAAGATTAGAAATTTACGTAACTTCATCAAATGAATTTGCATCGATACTTGGTGAGTCACCGACTTTCCGCTCGAGAAGAGAAGAGTGACGTTGTACTGTAGAATATATTTGTAATCTGTGATTTTAGCTCATCGCAAAGATTTCATTTCATCCGAGTGGCGTTAATATTATTTGCAAATCAGAGGACACTCGTCGATGTAAATGCGCTAGTTTTATGCGCGAGGTGTCTCGGAATAAAATGGAGAAACCACCGCGGATCAATTATGTATGCTCCAGCGATCGATCCTTCAAAGCCTACAGGGATGAAGCCTCGCCCTCAAAATTCAGTACTTCTCCAAGGGCAAAAATGTACAGGGTGTCGCAGATATCCGTTGCATTGCTCCCTTTTTGTCGAATATATCGAGTTTAATGAAGGCTGCCATACATTTATTCATAAGTTTCCGCGAATAAGTTTTACGGAAAGAAATGCAATAAAGAAAAGTGGAGTATCAGATGTCGCGTTCCCCGAGACAGCTGCGCTGATAAATCCTGAACTAATTTCCTGGCTATCGTCTGATTTACGAGAAATGCGCGATAATTGCTAATAATACGGATAATGTTGACAGCTTCGTTCATTTGCTCGTCGCGACTCGTCTCTCTCGGCGATACTTTTCATTTGGCAACCTTCGACCTTGGACACTCGGTGTGCGTGAGTTTCGACCGTTCATCTGAATTCTCGCAACGCACAAGATACACGGTATACGGTGTACAAGGTGATCCACGCAAAAGCCAGACTGTCGAAAAATACATGCGATTTGTGGTAACTTGAGCAATTTCGAGAACCGAAAGAAACGTGACAATTTTTTTCATTCTTGCTCTTGTTATTCTTGTCGATTGGTTAATTGCCAAAATTACTCTCGAAATTGGGAACAGATCGTTTTGGGTAGAACCCAAAATTTTATCAATTGCATCAAGATTTAAGAAAAGATTCTAAAAATTTTCATCATGTCATGTCGACGTCTCTGAAACGTCTCTCGAGAAACAGTTTGTAACACGGGCCACCTTGTACATACATATATGTATTAATACAACGACGAAACTCGCTTATGAACGATCACGGGACTGACGTAATATCGCCTAGGCCCCACTACTCGAACCGAAGATCGGATCGAGGTTTCAAAGTCCCTGACAAACAGCAAGCGCGCGCCAGTACGCTCCTTTCGTTACTGAAGGTAAGACGCGAGTAGAGAATATTTCGAGCAATCACATATCAGGTATAGTACAGTGGTGGACAGAACACTTTTTTAAATGAGTTTAAGAATGCGCATTTAGATTCGGGTTTATGTCCCACAACATATTTCACGGGGAAAATTTTACTCGAGAAATAGACCGGAGATACTCAAAATGACTTTGGAATGGCCATCGAGTAAAGTATTCCTCGCAGAAGAAGATTTTGGAACGTAAGCCTGAATCTAAACGCACGTTTCTCAACTTACTAAAAAGAAGCGATCGTTCTGTCCCATCGCTGTACATTTTTGTTTGCACTTTTAGTACAAAAGTTAGTAACATAAGAATTTTGGGAGGCCACTTTCACAGCCCTCCAACAGTTTGGCGAGAGGTTCATTATAGTAGCCAAGTCTGAACGGTTCAATTTTCAAGAATACGATCGAACAAGAGTTAAAGAGTTAAAAGTGCAAAGTGTTGCGAGACAATTGTTATATTGAAGATTAAGGGAAGTGCGTTCGGGAGCTATGGGCGCTACCCTTATGGAAAAAAAAACCACTCAAGTTTTGAGTGTTAACGCTCGATCGTCCGAATTTACTCTCAAAGGGTGTAAATATTTCAATCTGGGTGTTTACGCCCAAATTTGAGAGTAAATTCGGACGATCGAGTGCTAACACTCAAGACTTGAGTGGTTTTCTTTTCCGTAAGGGTACTTGGCGCTGAAAACGTTATTCTACCTTTGTTGCTCATTATGCGCCGAAGAGAGATAGAACGACGCTTTCATCGCTAAGTAACGCTGATGGTTAGCGCCCGAGCGCACCCTAAAAGCAGAAGGATTACTAAATCGCTCGAGGGGATAAAATACCTCGGACAATGAAATATAAAATAGAGCAAGAAAAATGTTAATGTCTAAAAACTGTTCAATATTTCTGTATTGAACAGTAACTTGTGATTATATACCGCGCTGTCTACTTTGACTAAAGTATCCCGGCTCGCTTTCGATTTGCACTGGTCAAGTGTTTTCGTATTGGCCTGCTAATTGGGTCGATGCAAAACGATGTCGGTTTGATTAATTGCGAACGCGTTACGATTCCAGACTGCGAGGATGAAGACGATACTTTCGGCCGTTTTCGCGGTGCTGTGCATCCAGGCGGTATTCGGCGTAGACCCTAACGAGCACACCAAAGTGGTCTGCTATTGGAACAGTACCGCCTATGAGAGGCAAGGTGAGACCGTTTGTTATAGTTACACATACCGATTACTCATACTTTTGCGACGTATAAATTCTGTTGGAAGAATATTCATCATCTTGGATTAAGGAAAATCGTTGCTTGGGAAGCTATCAAGCGTGTGAAATCTCTCTGTATAAGAAATGTTACGTAACGTTCGCCAATTTTATTATAAAAGAATAATAAAAATTTAAACACCCCCTTTTTAGATAGCTAGGTAATTAAAAAAAAAAACTTTTATCATCAATTCACGAAAGCTCGTGGAAAGGTAATTTTTCGTTTGTCCGTTTTCAAATTTTAGAGAGCAACAGCAAACGTTAAATATAATTTTCATGAATGCGGGTTCGATTAAGATTGTAATTGATGTGCAAATGTCATTGTTGAATATTGCCATTGTTATTTTATATATCGAACTTTCGAAATAATTACGAGAGGGCTACGCTGAAATCTTTCCTCGATCATTTCTGTCGCGTATTTCCCATGTTATTATAATATCGACACTTCTCTGGCTTGTATTTATTACAGTTTGCCGACACTTGTGTGTATTTGGATTGCGATAGACGTCAAAGCCAAACATATCGCGAACGGCAGTGTAAATCTAGCATAGACATTTCACGTGGCAATTTATATCCGAAAGCCGATAATGCCGGAAATTATAAATGTGACTTTAAATTATCTAAATACAATTCTTTGCCTTTTCTGGCCTTCAATTTTTCAGCCAAGTCAGTGATTTATCGATACTCACGACACTTTTTCCTTCCTCAAAGGTCCAGCGAAGTTTCAAATTGAGGATGTCAGACCCGCTTTATCTCTTTGCACTCACCTGATCTATGGATATGCTCACATCAATTCCGACTTTGAGGTCGTCCCCGGTTCGCCGAGTTTGGACACCGGATCGGGCTATTCCTATTACAGACTCGCCACGCAGCTGAAGCGATCGTTTCCCGATCTGAAGGTCTACCTGAGCGTCGGTGGAAACTCCGATCCTTACGACGAGGAGCACAAGTACCTCGTGTTGGTGAGTGCGATATGAGTGTTGCGAGTCTATTACTTAAAAAGTGTCAAAGCAAAACTATACTTACATCTCATCAAAGCGATAAAGACTCGGAAAGATGAGATACCGCTTGCCGCAATCGGCTAAATGAAGAATTAAGCGGAATGATGCAAATTTCTTGGACAGACCGAGACCTCGGAAGGCAGAACCAAGTTCATCAATTCCGTCAACCGGCTGCTGAACGACTACGACTTTGACGGAATCGATCTGGCATGGCAGTTCCCGCCGGTCAGGCCTAAGAAACAGCGCAGCACCCTCGGATCCTTCTGGCACGGCCTCAAGAAGAAACTCGGCTACGGGAAATTCAAGGACGAGAAGGAGCAGGAACATCGCGACGGCTTCACGATCTTGGTCCGCGACCTCAAGTCGCAGCTCAGGCCGAGGTCCAAGGCTCTGACTGTCACGGTGTTGCCTCACGTTAACTCTAGCGGTTGGTACTTTACGCGGACGAAAGATGTATTTAACAGTTAACTATAATCGCGATGTTACTGTCGTGGCTTTAATTCAGATACGATAAATTGTATGTTTTCGATATAAACTGAACGTTTTTTTCTTTTTCGACAGTTTACTACGACGCCAGATTGTTGGCGCCCAACATCGAAGCGGTGCATCTCTTCGCTTTCGATCAAAGAACACCGGAACGCAACGCGAAGGAAGCCGACTTCCCAGCGCCAATTTACGCCAGTTACGGACGCGTCGCGGAGGATAATCTCGACGTTCAAACGAGGTGAGTCCGCTCCCTTCTGCATCCCATTACTTTTCCGTATCGTCGCGAAAAGTAGTTTAACGTACATAACATAATCAATTTATGGCAGTTACGGACACGAGGGCGATGACAATATTGATGCTGCGTCAAGGTAAACGTAATGAACTTTCTTCCCGGCAGCTTCCACGTTGCATTTTCGTGTTTAAATTCCACTTTCTTCTACGCTTAATTCATTATTTGTTAAGTACAAATTACGATGCAAACTTGGTTCCTTTTATCGGGTCGATTATCGCTTATAATATTTGTCCGTTCATTAACATTCATAAATATTCAGCAAGTCTTAACAATATAGAAGCTAAACGATTATCAACGTCAGTGTTATCATGACCTTACCTGGCATCTCTGATAATAGAGAAAATTTATTGCGAAAAATATTACCTCAGCCAGGGTTTGAACCTGGACCTGTTCGTACACTCTAGGGCGTCTCACCAATTCCACCGCCGAGGCGTATGATAATATTTGTCGCAATAACAGTACACAAATGTTATCTACGCCTAGAGTGTAGGGAGGTCCAGGTTCAAACTCTGGCTGAGGTAATATTTAAATTTTCTGTATTATCGAAGATGTCAGGTACGGTGAAGAAAGCACTGACGTTGTTAACTACTACCGCTAGCGACATTGAAGAATTCTGATTAGTTGGCTAAGCGATTATATCCATGTTTGTGCAAATGTTTCGTTTTAAACTGGCTGCCTCGGTACGCTCCCACGCCCGTCGAAAGCGGGGGCTTTTTGCGCAACGCACCGCTTATACAAACTCGACGAGAGTAACGTCCAAGTAACAAGAGCAACCCCCCGCAGGTACTGGCTGGAGCACGGGACTCCCGGCAGCAAGATCGTGGTCGGCGTCCCCACGTACGCTCGCACGTGGAAGTTGACGGCCGACAGCCAGATCTCCGGCGTGCCGCCCATCGTGACCGACGGTCCGGGCGCCCCCGGGCCCAACACCAACGAGCCGGGGCTGCTGTCCTACACCGAGATGTGCGCCAAGCTGACCGAGCACGCGGCGGGACGACTGCGACGAGTCGGAGACCCGTCCAAGAAGTACGGCAGCTACGCTTATGCGCCTTACAACGGCGAAACTGGAGCCGAGGGGATCTGGACGGGCTACGAGGACCCGGACACCGCCGGCATCAAGGCTGGGTTCGTCAAGACTAGGGGTCTCGGCGGCGTGGCGATCGTGGATCTGTCGCTCGACGATTTCCGGGGCATCTGCACCGGCGACAAGTTTCCTATCATCAGGGGGGCTAAATACAAGCTGTAAAGTCGAGCGGAGACTCGCACCTACTCGGAACCGATGTCCTGGAAATCTGTACGTCAACATCCGGCCGTGGGAGGCTCGGAAAAAATATTTTGGATCGACTGGCCGCGACTCCAGCACGGTGGTCGTATTTATATGTATTGCCCGAGCGAGCGAGCTATCGAGACTTTTAACGAGAGTTTTTAACGAGAGAATTTTAATGAGGATCGTAATGCTGGCGCTTCGTATGTATTGTACGCGAGGATAATAAAAAAAAATAAGTATCGCTGCTTTATTATTCAAGTAGTTTCATTTTAATCCCGCATTATTTTCCGAGAGGCTCGTTCCGCAAAGAATAAATGCATGATTTTATAAGAAATTTCAATCTGCAAAGTTGTTACCTGCGTGTTAAAGTGAGAGCAATTTTGTCACCTGACCTCGAGAATGGAAGATATGCGGTTTCACTGGGATAAGTTGCCGTTAGTTTCTTTCAACTTAGGTTCTCGTGGAAAAAGCGACGGAGACGCCGATCCTGAAAAAGGACAAAGGATAGAAAAACGAGAGAAACTGGTAGATCCCTGCAAGAAAGCCATACATGTACGATATATATATATATATTTTTTTATATAGATAATATATTTTTTCGTGCAGTCTATTTTTTCGGCCAAACGATACAGTTGCACGGGTGTATAACAAAGGTTCTCCTGTAACTATAGACTCGTTAACATATCCAACATCGAGGATCAAACCGGATACAGTGAATAATCCGCAGCCATTGCACGACGGTTCGAGTTCAGGCCTCCTCTCCTATCTCGGCACGGTGAATCCAAAACGTAAAGGAAAGACACGCACACAGTGAGTCGCCGGCAAATCCGATCAGCTATCGCGATTAATTGCGGCCCGCGATCTCGATCGTGCTGTGAACGCCGTGTGGTGGATCGTAATCCCGTATCATAAACTTGTAAGACGTATCTTTTTAGGGAGGAGGAGGGGGGGGGGGATTTTACAAAATACTGGGAGCGGTAGCCTCGCAATAGCTTTACGTCTCTACGCTACGCTGTTGATAGAATTAACGAAGGAAGGACACTCGTGCCAATGCATTGTAATATTTAACACGTAACGAAACGTACACTCGCCTAATCCCGCTTGGTTGTCCCTAGGTCTACGATCACCTCGCCTCGACTCGCAAGCGTGTCAAAACCGACCGGTGTCCTCGCAAGCGCTCCTTAATAAAACGCGAGAGGCCCGACCTTGTTCCCTCGCGACCGCTCGCTAAGATGCGTTTGAAAGCAACTTGCCGCCTTGACGATCGCGAGTTTCTAAGTCCCGACCGGGATTTGCGCCCACTTTTTGTCGCTGTTAATCAGACGATTTTGATCTCGCGCGAACCGACTCTTCTCCCTCGTGACGTTCGCTCGCGGACAGGGGAAGGGTCGCTTTGTCTATTTATTTATATGCACGTGGGCTGCCTACGACACGAGGAGGGGGAGTGCGTATCTCGAATCATCGCGTCACCAATTGTTACGTCGAATCGCACACCATGTTTGTTACGCACTTAATACTGGAACGTTCATTCAAATGCTTAGGGTTTTATAGGCTTTTTAATGCTGTCGCGACGCAGTATGGCACTTGGATTACGCGTGTACATTGTTCGTAGGTACTTGCTGCTCTCTTCTCTGGACGATCGCTGTCGACGAGACAGCTCGAGGAGCTGAGCGAACGAACGAGGTATATTGCGAAGAATCCCCTTGTTCTCGCAAATACGTATCAACTTTTATTCGTAGAATTAGTCAGTTAATCCTTGTTTTTTGGTCGTCGTTAATCTAATAACGCGATGAGCGGCTGAAGTTAACGGCAAAGCGAACGGCTCGCCATCAAGTTGCAGTATTAATAATTAGCGAACGCCAGCTTTAAAGAGAAAACACAAGTATCGTACTGTTCACGATGCTAGAACTTGGTCCACGTTCCAGTTCCGAGAAATGTGTGGTCAATCGACTTGCAGCTTTTATGGAATACACATTTCTCGAAACTAGAACTTGGACCAAGTTCTACCATCGTGGACACAGGCCTTTATAATTAAGGATCTCTTTATAACCGCCTTGTCAAGCCAATCTACTTGCAGCTTTTATGGAATAGCTGCAAGTTGAATGGCCATACACTTCTCGGAACTAGAACTTGGACCAAGTTCTAGCGTCGTGGGCACAGGCCTATTAAAACCGAAGCGCGTGCACAGCTGGGAGCGGCGGCATAAATTCTGGAGTTTCATTTTCTCGAAGCCACTATTTTCCACATTGTCGATGCGATGTATCCACCTCTTTCATCCGCTCTCGCTCCTCCGGTCGCGAGCCGCCGTGAATAATTCTCGCGCCCGGCGCGAGATTGTATGTACGCCCGCCGGTGTTTCTTCCTCGATATAAAAAATAATTCGGAGTGGTGTTGTCGCGCGAAACTTGGGAGGAGCTCGCGATGTAGCGTCCGCGATGATCCCAGGCAGTTTAGTGGAATGAAATTGGTTGGTTTTTTTTTTACTTTCTCTCCTTCCTCGCTAATCTTTGGTTCGCTTTAGCGCGGATGCAGGTACGATTAATTAACTCCGCGCGACTGTACGCTCGCCGCGGAGTCAAAGTGGATCTCGACCTTTAAATCAAGCGACGACGCGATATTTCTCGCACTACAACACGCTATTAATGGACAAGGCTCGTTGCTAAGCTTTTTTCGGGTGGGGGGGGGGGGGTCGCGACACTGACCACTTCGTTCTATAAAAGTAAAAATGTCCGATCAAAGCAATAAAGGGGTGTATTGGGCTCCGAGATGCCGGAGCAGCGGATCGGATACGCAGCTAGGGGGGGGGGGGGGGGAGATAATCTCTATCTCTAAACTCAGGAAAGGACCGGGAAGAACAAAGTGGAAACGGCTCTGTCTCTAAAGTGCTTTGCGCGTTATCGAGGCCGCGATGGTTATCGAAAAATGTCGCTTCGGTACGACCGTTATATAGCGACAATTTCCACCGTTATCAATTAACACTCGTGCTTAATGGCACTGAAAACGGCACGACTGAAACGAATTGCAAATTGTCGGAAAAGTACGGGAACGAAAAAGGAATCCGCATTTCCGGATCCCTCTCTCGATCAGCATCTAGCACTGGTGTCGTAATGAAAGTGACGTACCGTGACCGAGGCACGATCTAAACGACGACGGATGGAAAGTAAAACCCCGGGATAATTTTCGTAACCGATCGAGAGACGAAGATAAATGCACGCGCGGGAGACTTTCCGTCGCGCCGCGACTCGTCTCTCCCCGCGTTCTAACTGAAACAGAGAGTTTAGAACAAAGTGTATAAAGCCGAAAACAATCAAGTACGAAAGCAGACTCGAAGCTTCGATCTTCGCGGCTCCACTCGGCCGCGAGTAACGCCCGAAAGCAGGATTCCAGATACGAGCGTATCAGAGTCCTACGGTGTTTCCTTAAGAAGTCTGTTACACGCTTCTCTTTTCTCTCTTCTCCTGCCCTCTCTCTCTTTCTCCCTTACGCTAATCTCTACATGACGGAACATCGTTTGACGTTGTACCTATTATCTTGGTCCACATTGTTAATGCTGAGTACCTTGAGGAGCCTCTCGGTATCCTTGAAGCCATGCCTGCCGCGCTGCTGCTGCTTCATCAGCATCATCGTCGCCGTCGCGGTCGCCGTCTTCTTCTTCTTCTTCTTCTTCTTCTTGCGCTTGGTCTGCGGCAGCGTCAGCTCCAGCATCTGCTCGAGCCGCAGGCGAATAGGCCAACCGGCGCTACCGTCCTCGGCGTCCCGTTGATAGCCGTAGCTCGACGTGTTAGGCTCCTGATGATCCCGGCGCTCCCACCACCACGGGTTCTTGCACGAGCTCGCCTGCTGCTCGCGCTGCGGCTCCTGATAGCCGTCCTCCTGGGCCATCGGCCGCCTGGGTTGCACGAAGGAGTCGTGGACGCGGACCGGCCGTGCCAGCGAGGACCTCTTCTTGGCCGGCGTCAGGTGCCCCGCGGGCTGATGCCTCGACAGGGACTTGCTCCTCGCGCTCCGTATTCTCCTGAGCTCGTCGGGCGACGTCGCCGCCTCCTCGTCGAGATACAATTCCGCGCTCGTAGCGGGCAGACGATAACTGCCGCGATAACCGACGGCTCCGCCGTCGCTCTTGCCGTTGTTGTTGTTACTGTAGTTGTTGTTGTTGTTCCCGCCGCCGCTGGGGTTGCCGTTGTCCACGTGACGACACTGCTCGGCGCACTGCAGACAATCGTAGTATTTCTCGGCGACGTGCCGACGCGCCGAGAAACGATCGCGCATATCGGCGCAGCGGCGACGCTCGTTGCTGCCGCCGCGCCCGGCCTGGTGATGATAAGGCTGCTGTCACACCTCCTGCAGGTACTTGAGGGGACAGAGGATCTCCTTGTAGAGGACGTCGCCCTCCTTGCCCGTGTGATCGGCGGAACGCACGTCCGCCGCGCACCTCACCATCGCCACCCCGTCCACCTCTTCGCCGACCTGGATCACGATCTGCGTGCGTTCCCCAAACGGGAGGATTCAATTTTCGGAGGGTCGTGGATTACGTTAAGGATTCGGCAACGACAATATACTTCAATAATCAAGCTTCTTGGTCGACATTAACCGGCCAGTGTTTTGGTGCAGAAAATTTATTGCGAAAAACATTACCTCAGCCAGAGTTTGAACCTGGACCACTCTCTAGAGTCTCACCAATTCGATCACTGAGAAGCGCGTGGTAATATTTGTCGCAATAACAGTATAATGATGATATCTTCGAGTCTGTTTTTCGACTCGAAAACTTTAAACTGCGCGCCGACTTGCCGGCTATACTTAAATGATGTGAAAAAGGGTTGAGTAATTATGTAGGTATGTCGGGACTTTGAAAATGAAAAGAAAAGTCACCAAGGACGGAATTTCCTACAAATGTAGACTCAACGGATTTCTTGTCACTTAAAACGATATGCTTTTTACTACCATTACTGATATGTTTCTGGTGATTCAAGAGGTAAATTCAAGAGGTTCGAAGTAGAAACGTGTGAATTTCTGTGCAACTTTTAGGCTTAATTGTCGAGACATTTAACGTCCAAGATTAAATAAAGGAGTAGTTTTTTTACGTGTAGCAAAGTTTACGGCTCGCTGATCAAAAATCATTAATATAAATGATAGACGCAGTGCAAACAATAATGTTAAAGCGATCTTCATTAAACTAAAGCGATTATTCTTGTCGCTCTTTTAAGTTGAAAATTTTAGCAAATATCGACGCGAGTGAAAGTGCGAAGTTGATACATCGGCGATCCAATAATCTCTCCATCTAAATACAATTTGTATCTAAATACCCCTAGTGGCACAATGAATTAGGAACACCGAGGGCACTTTGCGGGACCGTTTCAGGCAACTTCCAGCGTCGTGTGTAAAAGACATAAATACCTGGTCTCGTAGAAGTGTTTGATCAGCGAGCTGCAGGTTCCGCGTGACCTGGAGTGTCCTCTGACCGGACTCGACCCGCATCACGTACGCACTTGGAAAATAGCCGGCACGGCCGCCGAGACACTTGCCCTTCCACCAATCCTTCTCCGATTTGTCGATCACCGTGATCTTGTAACCGGCCCTGCAATCACGAGTGTATATCAATGTAAAGAGAGTGAACGCGTATCGAATAATTATCTCGGCTGCAGATCGGCGCAGAGATTAGTCCTCAAGTGATAACGCTTTTGGTTTCAAGCGGGGAAGCATGACTTTTGTACGAACGTACGTGCGTTACCTGCCCTCGGTGTTATTACTTGGCCGTTCTTCGCATCTCGTTCCGCTGCGCGTAACACAAAACTCAAGTCGGAACCGACAGGTTATACGCGTCGAAATCGTATACATATTTGAGCAAATCAGAAAACTCTTTTATATGAATTTTTCAACAGGTCTCACGCGCTGTAAGAGCGAGCGTTTTGAAGCGAGTTTACATTTAAAGAGAATTTTCTAAACAGATGCGGAGCGGGGGTCCATTGTTAAGTCGATTTCGATGGAAGCGACGCACGTCCCCCCTTTTCGATTTTACGTCTTCTGCGTGGTCTGCAGTGCGAGTCGCGGAGTCGCAGTCGTAAGAACAATCGACCGTAATTGGTCAATTCCGTCGGACACATAAGAATTAAACCAATCACAGCCGACAACTCTTACGATCGCGACTATGGCTGTACTCCGGGCCGTCATTGGCTATCGCTTACCGCCCCACAGTTCGTCGCGTCTGGCGTGGAAGAAGCCGTCATTCCTCGTCGCGTTCCCGCTTCAAACTGACTCGTCCTCTCCGCGACGCGCTACCCGCAAAGAACAATTGCTACGCTACGGTAAGTAACCGTCGGAATGTAAACAACCGCCGCGCCGATGTTTTTGCCGTGCGTCATCCCGAATTCCTGGAAACGCGCTCGCCCGCCGGCTCGCCGGCGGGAGTGGGGGTAAGAAAATTCGGCAGTTACGCCATTACGCTGCTCGCGTTCCGCCGATCGGATCGTCGGTGCGTCGCGCTTCCCTCGCGCGGTCCGCTCGCGTGCGTCGACACCGGAGCCTCCGGACGGAGCAAGGAGCTGGTCGTACCGACTCGCACCGAGGTGAGTTTGGCGAGCGATGCGCGCCCAAGATCGCACACGCCCGGCGCGCCGTCCCTTTCGCTGTTCGTCGATCGCGCCCGTTGCGTTCGCTCGAGCATCGCGAGTGTATCCGGAGCACCGACACGACACGACACGACGTGACACGACACGCGAGAACAAGATACGAGGAGGTGAGCGTAGGGGAAGAGCAGGATCGATCTCGCGGCGGAAGTAAATGCGGTTGGAACTCGCCTGGAGTCGCCGTTCCAACTTTTCGCCGATGGCGGCGGCGCGTTTCGGCACTTACCGCGACGCGCTTTGACGAGCTCGCGAGATTCTCGCAGCAGCGTGGAGTATTCGGGCGCGAGGTTCGCGCGTCTGGTGAAGAATTCGCCGTTGAACGCGACCCTCGCGGCGAAACCGCCGCGTCGACGCCGGCGGTTTCGTCGAGCGAAATCCGCGTACAAGTTGTCGCATTTGGTGTCTCGCGCCGCCATGACGGTTCCGTTGAGCGGGATTTCGCGCGCTCGCATTACGCGGCGTACGTCGGTAATGTAGATCGTTTTTACACATCGAGCTCCAATTACGACCGCGAGAGCCGTTAATTACGACTACGCGCGCGATAAATTTATGACGCGGCGCCCGCGTTAATCGAAATATCCAATATTTAAGTTTGTAGCAATTAAACGGTGTTTAGCGGTATTTGTACACGCAGTTATTCCCGATATTTGTATTTGCGGTGCTATTACCGATGGCTTTATCGCGTTTACATTCCATCGTAAACTCGCGCGGCCATCATTTTTTCACCTTCGCCCCGCAGTATTGATTTTACGATCGTTCAGAATGGCTTCTGTTAAACTTTAAGGCTAAATGTCCACCGTGCACACGTTTCTGGAGAGCGCGTAATTTTTTAAACCTGACGATCGCGACGTTACTTAAAAAACACTCTAGAATACCTGCACTCGCGGCCGAAAGAGTAAAAAGAAGAAGCCATTCTGATTATTATCAATTGCCACACGCGTGGTATATTATACTAGTAAAATAATTACTAGTAAAATGCATACCATGGCATTTTCAACAACTTTATGAGACTTTTTCGAAATTTCACCATACATTTCACTAATAATTATATTCGGTATGCATGGTATTTACTAGTAAAATACATGGTAAAATTTCAAACAACTCTCACAACTTAAAATTCAGTCTGAAAATCACGTTATCGTGGGACATTTTGAACCACTTTATGAGATTTTTTCGAAACTTTACCGTACATTCCACTAATATTTTTACTAGTAAAATGTATGGTAAAATTTCTAAGGACTCTCATAGAGTTGTTCAAAACGCCATGTTCCACGATCGCATAATTTTCAGGATAAATTTTAAGAGAAACTTTCCTCCCCGTTATGAGAGGTTTTTGAAATTTTACCGTACATTTTACTAGTAAAATGCATAACCAAGTATAATTATTAGTCAAGTGTACGATGAAATTGTAAGAAACTCATAAAATTCTTTGAAATACTGCGTCGTCCCACGATTACATAATTTTCAGGATAAATTTTAAAAGAAAACTCCCTCCGTGCGGTATTCATGCATGCGGTGCATTTTACGGCGATCGCGATCAATTTTTACTTGAGCCACAATCACCATTAATAATTATGGCAACCCGTAGTTACTATCTTATATAGTTGGTAGCTTATCGTAATTAGGTAACACGGTATTTATACATGCTAGTAAAAGATTGATCGCGATAATTCGTCACTTTAGCCGCGACCATTGTCCGCAAACGTGTACAAGTTTTGCAGTTAAACAACGTCATTGTTTTCTCGACCATACCTGGCATTTTTAATAATACATTTTTCGCAATAAATTCTCTGCATTATTAAAAATTATTAATTGCATTGTTAAACTGTATTATTAAATACTGTATAACTGTAATATTAAAAATTCTAGGTATGGTCAAGAGAACTGACGTTATTAAATATCGCTGGCGACATTCAACAACTTTTATTAGTCTTGCAATTAACGTTGTAATTGTTGCACTTTTCTAAACTTAATTACGCGCGCGAGAGAGTTAATTAGTACGCACTTAGACAAATGTGCAATATTGGAATAAATATGTTGGATTTACACGCGCAGTAATTCACGGGGATTAATTTTGACTTTAGCCGCGATCACTGTCCGCAAATACTGTACAGAGATCTCGTAATTAATGTCGTAATTGTTGCATTTTTCTAAAATTAATTGACGAGCTAATTAAAATGTGCAGTCTTCGGTAAATATGTTGCATTTATGTGTGCAGCGATTTACGGCGATCAATTTCGACTTTAGCCGCGATCGACTCGTAATTATAGATTAGAGGCTGCGGTTAATCTCTTGTACAATTAGTTGATCGCAATTGCTACGTTGACGAAATTATCCGCGCGAATTAATCGACAGAATGTCTCCGACGTATTCTTTTTTAGACAGAAACATATAACAGTGTAATTATAATTGGCTAGCGAGATTGCTGTTATCGCTACGGCTGTAGGATCCGTTCGACAGTTTCCCGTCGTATCAAATATACGAGTTTAAATTGAAATCCGGGGGGGGGGGGGGAAATATCGCGCATAGAAAAGAGCAATATAAATATCGAACGATATCATCGAAGAAGGCATCGCCGCCTTATTTACAGCCGCGGATTTTTCACGATTTTTCCAAGCCTGATTTGATTCCGCGAGAAAAAAATGAAACCGTCGAATAAATCGCCCATCATTTAATCGTATCGTCGCTTCAGTCAAATGCGATAAAATCTGGGAGAGGAACATCGCGCATGGAAACGAGCAACTTAATATCGACCGGTATCGTCGAAGAAAAGCATCACCGCCGTATTATTTACCGTCAACAGCGGATTTTTCAGAGTCCGATTTGATTCCGGGTGAAAGAAACGAAAGTGTGCCGAATAAATCGATCGTTTAATCGTATTGTCGTTTAAATACTGTGCGAGTGTCGTAGAAAGTGATGAAAAAACGGACGACAATCGCGACGATCCAATCGATCGGCGTGGCTTGACATCGCGCAATCGCGTTATTAATTAATCTCGCGAGTGCATCGAAATGACTCTTAATGAGTGAATAGTAAAAGTGCGCGAGTAAATCAGCAGTGTCGCTCGAAATAATGAGCCAGTGATGAATCAGTGCGCGTTGTTATACAATTTGGGATCAAGGAATCAACTTCGGAGCGGCGAGAGCAGCGGAGGTGACTTGGCGGCCGGTAAGTCGATTCTATGTTATTTAAATTTTTATCACTGGATAACTTTAGTACGTAATTACGAACGTTCGCGAGAGAACGCGAAAAGTACACCGGGAAACTACAATTGCGAGGAAAATAATTACTCCCGAGTCAGATTTTTCACGTAAAAATCTTGCGCGAATTATCCCCAAAATAAACTAGACGCTCCAAATAATTTGAACAAACGTGATACGAATAATAGAGTTATAATTGGAATAATTATAATATATGTATAGTTAAAAGTTATAATTATATAATATTCGAGTATGCGTGCATTAAAATTAGAAGAAAGGGTAAAGGTGAAGAAATTTCCCACTTGAGACTCCCTTGAGATATACATGTCGAGGCTATAATAGTTTTTAAATGATAAGCGAGCACATTTCGCCGATGATAGGCCTGAGATTTCGCGCGCTCAGGCGACGTGACGAGTGATAAAAGTGTTGCTATGAATGTCGCCCTTCTTATTTAATTCAAGTAGAAATTTGCAACGTGTTGGAATTTCTAAGTGTCGCGGCTGTCCAAGTAATCGATCAGTATCAGTTACCATGAAGGTTGTTACTGTGCTAAAAAGGGCTAAAACACTTTTATCACCTGTCACGTCGCCGTGCCTGAGCGCGCGAAATCTCAGGTCCATTATTTGTGACATATAATCGCTTGTTATTTAAAAACTACTATAGCCTCGACATTTTTGTATTAGAATTTTCGTCTTGAAATTTTCTAAAGAATTTGTTATTAAAAGGATTTCCGGTGGTTTTGGTACGCCCTTGGTGCTAGCGATCGATCATTATTAAATTATTGCGATGAAAAGCGAGACGGGAGAAACGTCGCCGGTGATTTTTCTTTACGGTGAATACGCGCGAGCGAACCAAGCTCTTACTTGAGATCCAGCTCGTCCGGGTGCCGCGCCTCGAAGTTGTACAGAACGACGTAGAGGTTGTTCGGCGGCAGGACGCGCTTGCCGGGTGGGTTCAGGTGATTCTGATTGTTGGTGTGCGGCGACGGGCACGGCGACGTGCTCGCCGACGAGTACGACTTCTCGTTGTCGTCCGGCAGCTCCATGCTGGACATCCGGATAGCGCTGCGCACGTGTTTGTGCATGCCGTGGCTCTGACCCGGGCTGCAGGGCGCTGAAAATCAAAACAGTTGGCGCGCCCGCGGCTTGTACCGTTTTATTCGTTGATGCCTGGACCAGTATTTTTATCATCATTTTACTCAACTGTACAAATCACGGAGTTTCAGGCTGTATGCGAGGGGGAAACAGGCTGAGGGCATTGCTGGGCATTACTAGGCATTACTAGATATTTTTGGGGCATTTTTGGGCATTATAAAGATAAAATACGATAAAAAAAGATAAATAAGATGAAATAAGAGAATAAGATTAAGTAATGCTCACTGGGCATTAGTGGGCATTGGTGTACAAGATTTTGCTCAGCGGTTTCCCCGTCGGCTGTATGTATGCACCACACGGCAGGGATTGTTTTTTACATCGAAATCGTGTAATCGTGGCACATTTTGAACAACTTTATGAGAGCTTTTTGAAATTCCACCACACATTTTACTAGTAATTTTACTTAGTATACATTTTATTGATAGAATGTATGGTAAAATTTCAAAACTCACAAAGTTGTTCAAAATGCCACGTTGTCCCACGCTTACATGATTTTCAGGGTAAATTTTAAGAGAAAATTCTCTCCTCGTACCACAGACATAGCAGCTGCGTCAACTACAGCTTGAAACTCATAGAGGGGAATAAAGATTGTGAAAATGTGAATCCCAGTAAAACTGAGGTTCAGGCTTTAATGAATAAGACTGTACGTCGTTTGGCGAGCTAATTAGGTTGCCAGACGCGAAGTGGTCGTTTCGCGCTCTCAGGCAGAGAAACGAGGTCTGCCCGTGTCTCAGATCAGTTTCACTGTCATTTTCTCTCGAAGCGAGCAATGAAGTTTGTCTCGATAAAACGCAACTTATTTGTTTCAAGCGACGAGATCGCGCGGAATCGAAAGCCCGCTCGTGTACAGTACGCAAGTTTCCTGGGTGTCTGCTTAATTTTCCGCGCTTAATAATTTATCGCGGTGGCGACGGGGAAAAGAAGGGCAAGGCGCGAAGCAGCGTCACCGGCGTTCGTCGAAGAACGTTCGCAAGGTATCGCGCTTTTCTTTTTACCGCCTACCATTCCACCGCGATAAATTATTAAGCTCGGAGCTTCCATTCTGCGCTCACTCGAATTGTACGTACTGAAATTTTCCTATTTTGTTTTCGACGCCTCTCTACGTGCATCAGATTTGTATCGCGAACTGCGCCGTTACGTGTATCGACTTGCAAATTACAAAATAAAATGTAAATTCCTCTTTAGCATTTTGCATTTTATTAATATCGCCTCGTAACTCGAGAATTTTAATCCGAGAATTAAAATACAAATTTCCCGAGCGATAACAGAGCGGCGGAAAAATCCACTCGTTTTTTCACGCGCAGAATCCTCTTCTTTTTTTTTAATTTTTTTACGACACTACATTCTCAAGGAGGAAACGTTACGGTTGGACCGAGCGGGCTTTCGAGCAGACCAGGGGGCTCTTTCGCGAGATCGACCGTTTCGCCGCGCATTAACTGTAACGTCATGCGTTACGTTATTATTATTATTATTGCGGTTACTCACACAGCCTGTTGATACTGCCGCTGTCAGAATGTCGGGGCGGCGTGGTTTCCCGTGGACCCGCGGCGTAATAATCCCGCGGACGATGCCGCACGTGGGCGCTTCCTTCCGGCGAGTCCAGACTCAGACTCTTCATCCGCAGGTTCAGCCTCTCGCGTCTACGTTGCGGACTGTGCGGTGCTTGGTTTTTGTTTTTCATAATTATCGGTTAGATACGTGTTAGCCACAATTGGGAAGTCGCATTTTCCACGCTGACGTCGAAAATTGGGCACGATCGCGAGAGAATTCTCTGAAAGGGTCTAAATCGACGACTGCCTTCTTGCGGAACGAAGATCAAGTCCGTTTAATAAGGCGCGAGTTTGTTGACGGAACGTTAGTGGCGGTATCTTTTTTTCGTAGATGCATCAGTCACGTTTTAAATAATTAAACCGCCTATCGTGGATTTAATTGTAAAATTGATTGTCAGACGTTGGTTTTAATTTCTTTTTATAGAATTTCTCTAGAATTTGTAATTGAAAAACTTTTTAATGTAAAAAAAGTTACGGAATTAACCAGTTCTCTGCAATTAGTCGAGCGATTGATAATCCCATTTTCGCGAGTGAGATTCGGCAAATCGCAAGTGAGACGCATCTGTCTCGAAGGAAATAATCGATCGTCAGCGTCGAATATGGAAATTACCGGCTGCACGTACAAGCAGGACAGCCGATTCTTTACGAATGCACTAATCGCTTAACGTAAATTCGTAAATTTTCAACACTGAAATAAAAAAAGCTCACAAGCAGCACAATTATAAAACGGGACACGACTCGCGGGCGAAATATGGAAAGTACCGAAAGTGCGGAAAATAAAGACTTTTTATTTACAATATTTACAGTGTGCTCTCGTCGGGGAAAAATTCGCAGATAATATAGTCTCGGTTGCGCGCGCGTAAGATAATATTTCTCGGCAAAACAAGCCCGTCCTATTATTCTAAACGACAGTATACAATATGGGGGATCAATTCTTCTTCTTCTCCTAATCGCGCATTTCGACGATACAGGTGTTGCGCACGGCGATAAATTGTAATAAGGAACACTGCAACACTCGGGTGCACGAAGATTCGACCGACGAGTCTGCCGCAGCGATAAAAATGAGCGCTGTTTTTATGCGCGCTATAATCGTGTGTAAGAATTAGGTAATTTTATAAAGCCAATTTCAAATTATTCGCGATTAAAAAAATTGAAAACTTTAAATACCAATATGTATGAAAAATGTTCTGCTATGCGGTTCGCAACTTATCCTGGCATTATTTTGTGCATAAAAGCTAAGAAAAAGATTTACCAGCGCAAAAACTATATTCGAATGTGTCGGTAAAACAGATGACTTAGGATCCCCTTAAGGCATAAAGGCGTTTCGACGTCTCTCTTCTCTCTCTCTCGCTCTCTTTCTCCGAGCTTACCGTTAAATATTTACCTCCATCGCTCCGCCGCCGATAAAAGCGCGCTTTTAAAACGTTATAACGCGGCATTTTCCATGCCGTTCACCCGTCCTGAGATTATCATCACTTTTAAACACCCGTGCGCGCTCTCCGAAAACAAATAAACGACGGAGAAAACGGGCGACCTAACGGCCACGTATTGCGAATTGAAATCAACGCGGGACAAATCCCGTCCGCGATAATAAAGAGAGCCCCGCACACAGAACCGATAAAATAGCCTCGTTCGCTATCAGCGTGAAAAGCGATAGCGGCCGCGTTACGTCGACATTTAAATCGACAGCAAAGCGCAAATTGTCTTCCGCAGGTGGTATTTACATACGTACGTAACGAGCCGCGAACTGCGATTGCTTTTCCGTACGCTCGAGCGATAAATCCGCTTTTGCGATTTGATATTTGTTAAAGTCAACGTCTGCGAGCGTCGAAACGTATCTCTGAAAAAGACTTTTCCGTCGAGAGCAACATTTTCTTTCTCCTGCAATAAAATTTTTTTCTCCAAGTCGAATTTTTAAATCACGTTAAAAATAACGAGAACCAAAGGTTCACGAAACGAGTCTTAACTAAATCGATTCGGAAAATGACAAATTGCCAATCCACAAAAATTAATAATAGAAAATATAATATAATTTCATAATTTTTGCGACTTGAAATTTAAATTTGAAAAATTAATAAAGTTTACAAGACTCTCGTGTGACGGGCACAGAATTCTCGAAGAATTCCTCACTTGTTCGAATTTTAAAATCCGAATATCCTTCCGCGGATAAATTCTCTCTCGTCCTCTGCTACAGCGTGCACGTGTATTCTTTTCGAAATCGTTGGCATTTCGAAGGAATCAGTGGAGCTTCCATTCGATTTACTCTTCGGTTCGAAACGACGCTTTTTCTTCCTACCGTTGTCCGATCGTCAAACAATCCTAGGCACTCGTTGCAAAACGATGGTTGCGGTGTCAGCACGGGTTAACGATAAATAAATAGACGAAGACACTCCGTGACGTCGGACGAGCCGGGGTTTAAATTAAAAGCACGTGTTTGCGCTCCTCTCGTCTGCCCAATGCGTGGGTCCTGCGGCACTTTCTGCGGCGTAATCTGGAACGTCCTTCCCGTCGTGCGCTTCCTCCTCTTCGTGCAGCCAGCTAATTATCACGGGGGAAATAAATTTCCGACGATCGCATGCATTATTCGCGATGCGCTCGATCGCGTGAGGAGCCTGCTTTTCGATCGTCGCTGATATAATATATAGCCGGCCTTGCGCACAAACCGGATCGATACACTCGGCGGGGAATCGACACCCACGTTTGCGCATCTGTCCGACATTCGCCGTCTCCGTGGCCGTTCCATTAGCGGCTATTAATCAACGAGCGCGAGATACGTGTCTCCTCGAGCGTCACGAAACCGTAGCCGAGTTTATGGTAGAATCAACGGGTAGAGACGACATTGTTCCGTGCAACGCGGACGTTTTGGTAGACGAAATATTGGATAGACCCTCTCAGACACTCCGCGATCATCCAGATCTTTTAACGTTTCAGGGTCGATTGCCCCAACCGTCGCGCGGGTAACTTTTAATATCCATTGTCTCTTTCGAACGCCCGGTTTCAACGGTGTCGCTTAACTTGAAGCTTGGTTTAATTTATCCTTTGTCTCTTTCCAACTGTTGCCTCAGAAAGAGACAAATGATGTATTAAAGTTAAGCGACGTTGAAGCCTGAAGGGAACAATTCAAAAGAGATGAAGGATATGGATCCAAAGGGTAAAAATATTATTGCATAACATACGCGCTATTACATAACCGCAGACGTAACACGAAACAGGCCTGGCATTACATTTGCCGTAGGTACGACAAATTTTTCAAGCACGTTGACTGGCTGCGGGATAGAAAAGTTGTCGAGTAGCCAAACACGCTTAAAAAATTGTACGACAAATGTAATCGTATCCATACTCGTTTTCGTCCTCTTCGCGCATTCCGTCCCCTCGTGTGACGAACAACGACGCACGGGGAGAGAATCTCCCCTTAAAATTCACCCTGAAAATCACGCAATCGTGCGACAACGTGGCATTTTGAACAACTGTATGAGTTGTTTGAAATTTTGCTATTAATGACAGAGAATTTTATGAGAGTTTTTTGAAATTTTACTATACATTTCACTACACTGATAAGAAAAATATCTTAACCCAAAAAAATATTACTTTACTCAAGAAAATTATTTATTAGGTGGCTCCTAATAGCTTATTAACTTAAATTTAAGAAATAATAAACGAATTAAACAATGCAGTTCTTTAATTTAAGTATTTATTAAATATCAAAGCGTGGATAATTTTAAATTTAAAAAATTTCATTTTAATTCTACAAAATGTTTACTAAAATGTAATTTTCACAGCAAAGAAAATTGGATTTCTTTAAGAAAAATAATTATTTCATTTAATAAATAGTATTTTATGTCTCACGAAATCTTTATTTGAATGTAGAAAATGCAACGATTTAAATTAATCTACTTAATATAATACATAGATTTACTTGCAATTTGATATTTTTATTTAAGTAGAGTAAATATTTACTTCAGTAAAAACAAAAAAAAATTTTGTCAGTGTAGTAAAATAATCGTCCTAAGCTCTAATCTCACAAGTCTCTTATAAAGTTCTTGAAAATGCGGCGTTGTCCCACGATTTTCAGAATGAATGTTAAGAGAAAATTCTCTCCGTGCAGTTAACGAACATTTAAAATTCCGGGGGTTGCCAGGGGAAGGGGGAAGGATATATCTAGATGTCCGACGGCTATCCAAGAATGTCCACCAAATATACGCGCTCGTACGGAGTGGTGGGAAGAAAATCGGGGGAGCGGGGACGAGAAAGGGAGTAGGACGGGACGGGTCGCACAAACGGATAAATAAAATCGATAATTCGCGAGCGGAAGGAAGAACGACGGGACCGGCGACGCCGCGTTGTCCTCGAGATGGATCTTTCCAGAGAAAGGCTCCACCGTGCCCGAGGGATGCGCTCGTGAACGCGACGCGACGCGACGCACCGTCATCGTTTCTTATTAGCGCCGCGTTGTGCCTGCACTTCCATCTCGGGTGTCCTGAGCGAGGCCGAGGTCGAGGGCGGCGAGTCCTGCGACATGAGCACCAGGGGCTGTCCGAAGGGCCGCGTGCCGGAGGTGGATCCGCCGCTGCCGCGTCCTGGTCAATCAAGAAATTTCAACAACGGTCACTCGAACGGCGATCATCCCGATCTCCTCCGGCGGTCGGTCTCTCGGTCTCGAGATCGTCGAAAGGGTTTCAAAATCGGAAATCGTCACACTCGCACAAGTTGCCGTTAATGAGTTCGCGTTAGGCTAGCGCAGGCTGGAAATCCCGATGTTACTGATGTTCCTCGGGGTGGGTTAGTCGGCGGTGCTCTGGCCTCATTAGTCGCTCCTCGTGTTATCCTCCGTTATGGCGGTTACTTTATTTTGTTCTCGTGTAGCAATGTTCTGTACTATATGGTATCACAGTTTCGTCTCGCGAGTGTCTACTGTTGTAGTAGAGAGATGCGCGATTACGTACGAAAAAGAACAAAGGGGGGGGGGGGGGACGGAAGCACAATACTCAAACGATGGAAAAAGAGTCCTAAACATAATAATGGCCTAACTTAATCGCTATTATGGCTACTAATACCGTGATTATGTATTAATGTCTACTTGTGCGATTGTTACAATTAATGTCTCTAAATTAATTATCACGGTTACTAATGGCCGTCGTCATCATCATCAGCCGTTATTATTATTATTATAGTAGATATTCGGTCGGACATATGACAGAAAGCTAATGAAGAGTGATTTGGGACGGGAGAGCTTGATAAGCCGTGATAAGCGCGAGATAAAAGTCAAGAGGGCGAGAAGCGATAAAATATTTCTCTCGTCGTCGAGGAGACACCCGCGACGACAAAGTCAGCCCTAAAAAAAAGCGCCAAAATCCTCTTTGATTTATCGTCGTGATTCCTGCGACTCGACGAGAGCTCCTTCAATATCGATCACGTTTGAGACGCGAGGATAGTAGAGCACCCCGGTTTTGTCGTTAGAAAAATGAAAACAGAATTATCTGCTCGTCCGATCAGTCGTTCACATATTTCATTCGTGAGGTCATTAGCGATCGTGTAATGTCTTAAAGATCGTGAAATATTTGGTTAAAATCGTGTGAGAAATCGCCAAGTATATTAGCATATCTACAATCTACAATAAAAGTTACCGTAAAATAACGATAGTAACCGAAACAGATGGAAGGTAGAACGTGCGATTGGGCAGATGGCATTTATCGTCCTGGATGTGACAAACATAATAAACGTAACGCCGTATCGCTGTAGATAATCGTCTCGATGTAACGTAATAACGGGGCGCTAAACAATACAATGATGTCGGGCGCTTTTACCTCTAAAAACCATACGAATTAATTCTAATGACAAGCAGAATACAGAATAGTGGGGGGAGAGAAGCGGCAGTAGAAAAAGAAATACAGGTGCTAGAAGAAGGAGAAGAAGAAGAAAGGAGTGTGTACACATTTAAAGAATCGATAGATTACGAATTTTTACGAGTCATGTCCCTGAAGAAGACGAGCGGCTTTACATAAACACACAGAATGACTTCGGACCTTGGAACTGACAGTACTGGAGCACGGGTGACATTAAACACGCACACACATATACACGTGCTCGAAAAGAAATAATACATAAATTCGTTTGCGTAACAGCAACTTAGCTAGTAGTCGAGAAGATAAGAATATGAGAGGGCATTGTCGCGAAGGTAGTGAATTTGTGGTGTCGTTTCGCTTCGACAAAAGGTAGGAGCTACGACGTGAATTTGACGATTTCTATCATTTCCCTCTTCGACTCTCATCGAATTGAGTTTATATTCCTATCTTCTTTTCTGAGTAACTACGACAGTGAGGAGAATAAAAATGATAACTTAAACGTTACTTGTCTCTCTTTCACGGCATAAGGAAGACTATTCGGTTTACAGAGTTAAAATAAAAATTAGGGAAAGGTGCACGCGGGGCTACATACGGGAAATTAATTATTAAATACCGATACGAACTTACAATTAGATTAGACAACGTAAGATACACATTCGAGAAATGCTCCAGTACTACGTCGACAGAGAGATATGTGTGCTCCAATAACTTGGACGTGTTTCGGCATTACAAGCGTATCGATAGTCAAAATTGGACCGCAGCGCTTTGCATATTGAATTGTACGAATTTTTGCCAGTGACGGATTACAGTGCTCGGAGCGCGAGATACGCCGCTAAGAATTCCAGCCCCCCCGAGCCTCTTATTCATTATCACGCAATAAGAAGCTCGGGGAGGGAAAGAGAACAGTATCTCGTGTACTTGTAACAAAGATTGATAAAATTCCCCGGTTTAACCACGGTGTAAGATGAATAGAGTCCCGGTAACGAAATTCTGGGACGTTCTCCTCGCCACGAGAGAGACCCCGGGCGAATGTCGTGCACGCAATCCGCCACTGTACGTGGGAAAATTTTCGGGGTGCCGACGTACGTTCCAAGGTCGGCAGGAATTCTTGGTGGTGCGCCTTACCAGAGGTGGACGAGGAACAGGGATGGGAGGAGGCCCTCGCTGACGAAGGTGCTGCACCGGAGGGGGGGTGTTCTGCTGTGGGAGGCGTAGGTGGTGAGTTTGTCGAGTTTCCACGGATCTCGCCTGCCTGCTTCAGCACCTGGTATATGGCGTCCACGTCTGCCCACACGGGATAAAGAGACACAGCAATGCAAAAGCGCACCGGACGGACTGTTTCGAGTGGTTTTTCGAATCGCGCGCTCGCACGCGCGCGCTAGAGCCAAGCGCTCCATTTTTCTCACATTGATCTGTCTTCTTCTTCCCTTTTTTCGCTTTTCTTTGTTTTGGCGTTGACAAATGATAAGAGATGGCGCGCGATAAACGACACAGCGGCTTTGGCAACAGCAACGAACGAACGAATTCGCGAGTTAAGTCGTAGTGCAGAGAGATGCTCCGTCGGGAAATAACGAGTCCCCTTTCTCAAATAGTTCAACTTTAGCAGAATCTTAATTCACATTACTTGACGCGTTCGTGCACTGAATAAAAATAATCTGATAGATTCAACCAGTCGTCTGAAAGAAATTCTGATTCGTCCATTTTCTAACGGACGACCGGTTGAACCTATCAGACTTTTTTTTCAGTGTGATAAAATCTTGAGAACAAGTGTTGTCCAGTGAAATTTTTGTCAAGATAAACAGACTTTAGTCGACAAGGATTACTGAGTTTCGTATCGAATCCAACCCCGCAGGCGAGCATTTTACTCTCTCACTACTTTTTAATATGCAACAGTTATACACAATCTCTGCGAATGAATGGAATTGTAGGACAAGTTCCGAGAACATTGAACAATTCTTAGATTAAAAATCTAATTCATATTCTGTCGAATTACTCGATAAGTAAATTCTCCAGTGCATGGAGGCAAGTTTCGTTCGATTCATTGTAATGACTTTCATTTCTCGAGCTCCACTGTTCTTTCTTTCGAATCCATTCACTCGTCGCCACACGCACAACACGACAGAGAGAAATTGCGAAAAAAAAAATCCTCTCGGCGTTGGCTGTACCTTCGAGTCTAACTAACGCGTCATGCATGAAGGGAAACCCGACGTTCTCCCGGCGGAACAGGAAAAGGGGGGAAAGAGGAAAGATCTTCGATCCAATCGGCGAGAGATAAACGGGCTTATCGAGAAATCGACCGGTTCCCCTCGTTCATCGACAAAGCGTCCTCGACAATGAGAGAGCTGTCGCTGATGGCGGGGTGAAAGGCGTGGCGAGGCGGGAGGAAGAACGCGTCGCGGCGTGGGTTTCGCGCGCGTGGGATCTGACTTGGTGGGTACTCACTGTGCTCGGACGACGCCGGCACCTCGTCGGCCACCTGCGTCTTTTGCCGCCGCAGAAGCGGTATACCGCCGCCCTTCTTCGGCGCCAGGCTCGGGCACAGAACCGGCTGCACCATGTTGATGCAGTCCGTGTGCGCGTTCGCCTTGCAGCCGCGGCACCGGACGCCCTGGCGGCTGTGGCCGCGCAGCACCTGACCGCACGCGTCGCACGGCGTGATCTTGCGGTACGTGTACTCGCGCCAGGTGTGCCCGCCCTCGGACTCGAGGCTCTTCCTGCGAAAGCAATCACACCCCTGTTCACGGGCACCACGGGTTCTCTCGCGAAAATAGGCTCGGCGTGCCGCGTGCTCTCTTGCGTTGCGATCGTGCGGTTATTACCGTTCGTCACACGTGCTCTTGCGGGAAGAGTGCGTTAAATTAAATTGGAAATCGTATGCATCTTGTCCGCGAGAATTAAATCCGAGAGTAACGTCAACCCTTTCGTGACCACTGGGACCACTGGACCAAGTCCCACGCTTACGCTCTTTGGCTGTCTGGTTCCTTGGGATGCTAATGTCCCACTTAAAAAAATAATGATAATAAACAGAAAAATAACTCGGTCATGAAAGGGTTAATATAGCGATATCGCGTATGATGCAGCACTTTTCTCTTTTCATTGATTAGCCCTTTGAAGCATGGTGGTAGCTCACTTTTTCAGCATTTTCGTTTGATTACGGTATTGCGTCGTTAGCTCTGCGTGGTGCCCGAGGTGGTGCCAAGAATGAGTAAATTCTAAGAAATGATCAGATTTCAATTTTGCCTCCGCCATTTCGCGCACGTTATTTCTTTTATATTCTATAAGAATTTTCAACTGGAATTTAGATCTCATGGGTCCTAATAATATATCAATGATGTTTCTTAGCATAGTTGAATTACAGTTGAACGATGTTATTCCTTTAGGTATTGAATTCCGCCATCCTGAACCCGCTATTTTGAATTATGAAACTCTGATTACGGATTCGTAATCGGCGACCCCAGATACCCTTGTGTACAAAGTTTCACAAAAACTGGTTCAATAGAAAAATGTATGCTTCAAAGGGTTAACAAAGAACATAAAAGAAACTCTGTTAAAACATATGAGGATCTCAGTGCGGTCCGTTAGTATGTAAGAATAAGTAATAAGAAAAGAATCAGCTCTCCTCTCTCTCTCCGGTGTTAAGTAGTAAAAACTTTGTGTTTAACGTTTCAAGTAATATCCATCGCCAAATGTCAGAAGTGCAATCGCAAGTGTCAACTGTTGACGAACAATCTGGCAACTTACCTGGACATGGCGACGACGGTGGAGACTGCATGGTACATGGTTGCCTGCTTTCCTCTTTATTAGTCGAGCATTCGCAAAACAGTATCTACGGTTATTCAAAGTCCCTTTCGTCTAACGTCTATGGTTCCCCTAATTGGGAAACTTACAAAAGCACACGGAAGTAAAAGCATATATTAACTCGAACGTCTCGTCTTGAAAATTGACTTTGACAACAGGTCGCTCTATGGGTGTATGCGAAGGTGCAACAAGAAAAACTCTATTTGCTCCGCGCCGGTCTGTTTTCCGAGATGTTTCCGGTGTTTCCATTGCAAGCGAAATGTTTGACGAATGAATTGTCTGCGAAATACAAACACCCTTTCCCCCCCTCGCTTTCCTTGCAGAACTTTCGCATTTAATTCAGTTAACACATCGATATCGAGTAAGAGCGCTACGGCGACTACATTCCTATTTTAACATTCTAGAAATTCGAGAGAAAACTTCTAACTCCTTATTAAAAATAACGGGCGTGAAGGTAACGTTTGAACTTGAGTCGAACTATCTACATCACGATAAAGCGATATGTCTAATCCTTGAAGAGCATTCGTTATTCCATTTCTTCATGCACACGTCACGTAGGATTCGCAAAACAGTTTCCTTTCTCTTTTCGTATTAAATATACGATGCGTACGAGCGAAGAAGAAAGATCGGAGTGCATGATCTTAAGTGGCACATCCCTTCGAGATGGAATTTCGACTTGCACAACCGTCTCTATTTCTTCTCTCGGCGTTATCTTACACGCGTTTCAATTTGCGCATCCCACGAATGCATCCAGCTGCGCTATTTTCTACTGAGCGTCGCGAAACAAAGTTCAGCAAAGAGAAACACGGATGGAGACAATCAACGTCGGATTTACGCGAAAGGCAAAAGTGATCCTCTTTCATTTCCGGGACTCGCACCGAAGAGTACATATAGAGAGGGGGCAAATATAGTTCCCGGCGTCGCCCGGTGTGGAAAACCATCTCCGTCGCGTCGGAAACTTTGTCGGGGGGGGGAGTTTTTTTTTTCGCGGCATGCACGTGGTGGAAATTGGTATTAGCGAAAAGGAAATAAGTAGCTCACTTGTCGGACAGCGGCGGCGTTGTGGGCGAGCTGGTCTTTAGGCTCTTGAACGCCTTCAGCCACTTCAATTTGGGACTTCCGGTCGAACCGTTCGACATCTTCCGACTGGCCACTCCGTCCGGTTGCCCAGCCTCCCCGCCCCCGAAAAGTTCTTTCTGTTATAGGCAATTTATAGAAAATGCATGTACTCTCCCATATTTTTTATCGATATAATATGCTCGATAATTCAGTGGCTCGATAATTTCATTACTATTTAACACGATATGTTCGACACGCATATAACATATATCCGCGATTGCTCTTGTAGCAATCAACCCAGAAAGGTTTATCATTTCATTATTTTCGCGAAGTGTACGATGCTTTTCCAATATCGAGGCACGTTCTTCTTACTTTTGCGAATATAAAGTCTCAAATGCAATCTTGAATAATTAAAGTTTCGAAAGTAAGAGAGGATTAGTGTCCAAGGTATGCAAAACTGAACTTTTTTTTTATTTAACCTCGTTAAATTAGATCCCGACAGCATTTTATCTCGAGGCTCGATTATCAGAATAATTAATGCTGGGAATCGAATAACCGCAAATAAAATGCTGCGCCACGCGAGATTTCCAGATTAACGAATCCGTATGCAGGGACGATTTACGATATTCTGCGTGAGTTTACGCGTCGCGAGCGAGCGAGGAGGCCATTGCCGTTACGTACGGAATCGCCCCCAAAAGACGATCACGGCCGCGCGCCTCTCCGCGTGTCAATTCGCGTGTTCATGCGGTCCCTATGAATGGGAACGAGGAGCCCTACGGACACGTGACTCGGAATGAGTTTAATCTACATCCACGTGGGGAGCGTCATCTCAGCGACTCCTCCGCCGTTATTACATCACATTACACATGATTACACATGCCGTCTTGCGGACGATAACGATCGAGACCGCGTGAGTTTCACTCGGTCGATTCGAGATCCCCGGTATTTTCAACCTCGCTCGAATCAAGTGAAACCGACAGTCGCTGCATACAAGTCTCGCGAGCAGCGGTTACTCCCGAGCCTAAAAAAAAAAAAAATTTCTAAACCATAAGCGCGTTTCCCTCTACGGACCCTTGAGCGGCAATTATACTGCACTTTCGTAGTTTCCACGGGGGATGCGGGGGATAAGGTTTGCTCCTCCTACGATTAAGAATTTCATCCCCGTCGCGATATCTGTCGCGCTTAGCAACACGTTAGCCTGAAAATCCGTCGATACACCGCCCTGGTTGCAATGTTTCCATGGAGATACCGTCCGTTTGCAACCGCGGGAGTATACATGACTCATTGACAATACGTGCATGTCAACTTTCATTGATCCCCAGTGGTCATTGAGAATATACTCGGCCATTGTTCACTGTCGCAACATTAGCCTCTTTGTGCGCGACTTCACAATGAACAACTCCTTATCCGTCTAACAACACAGCGTCCCCCACGTTCGTGTAATCGTTATGCAAACTTGATTAATGCATTAATGTACATTTTTCAATTTTGTTTAAGTTGTTAATATTACACGATTAAACGTAAGACCAGATTAGAGTCACGTAGACGCAGTCTTGAGAATAAAACGAACCGATCGATGAGCAGCGATATCGATACGAAGCGTTGTCACAGCCAGCGCGATACGCTATAATATTGGTAAAAATCATAGCACTGTTAAGCACTTTTCAACCAGGGCGGTCTATTCGTCGAGCGAGTCCACTGGACTCATGCGGCGTCCGCGGCATCTCGCGCTCCAGCGTGTCAGGAACGATAATTCACCAGGGGGGTAGGAAAAAAATACTAACGACTCGCGTGCGTAACGTAGTCCACCCCATCGTTTAGGCTGGACGCGACCACGATTCGATATTACGACGGGCAATGGTGAAAACGGCGGCGCGCGGCCAGACAGGCAACGATCCTGCTCGCCTGACCTGGATAGACGGACTCTCTCGACGAGGCCAGAAATGGATTTTCAGACGCTCGTGCTCGCCGATGACCCAGTTGCGAGGGCGCATGTCGCGCGATTGCGCGCGCCAGTATTTATCCGGCGTTTAGGCTAAAGCGGCACCAGTGAATGACCAATCGCCAGTGAATGGCCACGGACGAGCCTCCCACTCGGGGAAACTTTTCGGCGGACGAGCCGCTCGTATTTGTCAACGTTACGCACGCATCGAGAGATCGCGCCTCCAAATTCGCGCCGGGCAGACCGAGCGTCCGCAAACGCGCTTCGCTCACAGCTGTTGGCGCAGCCCCGCGCTATTTTTCCCCTCCCGCGCTAAAATTACCTTAGCCGGCGCACTTTTAAATTTAATCCTCTTCAGATTATACAACAATGTTTCTTTTTACGAAATAAATTTATCTCCCCTTTTCGAGTTACACCGTCATATGCACTTAATCTACTTCAGAAATGCATTAACAAAATTGAATTTTCCCGTGGAAAGATAAATCCAATTTGCCAACATATTTTAACGAACGTAGGTTTGCTCGGTGATATTTATAACTGTATGAAGTAACGTAATTATTTTGCAAACGTGAGATCGCGCCCCGCCATCAGTCTGCAATTATTATCACATTAATTAGTTACTTGGAGGCGCTCGATTACCGGTGATTTCGCTATTCTCAACGATCCTCTTTTTTTTTTTTTGGTCAATTCTGGATGGCGCAATTTTCACCTTAAGTTAATAACGCGCGAACAATTGAGCAGCCCTTCACTGGCGCAGCCACACTGCACATAGATGAGGCTCGATGCCACGCGCGGACAAATTGGATGAAATGGGGAGAACGCGAGAGATAGATCAATTTTAGGTCGTGAACATAGAGGCATTTAACATAGGTCTCTACCCTAGATGTTAACCGAAATCTTACTCCGCAACATATATATTTTAACGTAAAGAATTATTTGACGCCGGTACATGATTAACTGCAATGTAGAGAATTGCTAGACGACGCTTGCCCGGGAAATTCTAATTGAAGAAATTTATTGCGAAAAATATTACCTCAGCCAGGGTTTGAACCTGGACTTCCCTACACTTCGAACCAAGTTCGACCAAGTCGAATTGGCGACACGCCCACCTAGAGTGTAGTCGTCCAGCAGTTTTCTACATATATATTTTAATTGATAATAAGTGATTAAATAAGACCGTCTCATGTGAATAACACACAGACAAGAGAAACACCGTAACGGTCAAGCTGGATCTTAGGAGAGAATTTTATCCTGAAAGTGGCATTTCAAAGAATTTTATGAGAGTTTTTTCAAATAATATCAAGTATAATTAGAGGCAAGTCCCCTATTATGAGATTTTCTCAGATCGAAGTTTGAACAAAGGCAAATTCGCTAAGATCGAGGGGGAAACCGCTAACCGAAATATTGTACACACCAATGTCCACTAATGCCCAGTGGGCATTACTTAATCTTATTATCTTATTTTATCTTATTTATCTTGTTTTGTCTGATTTTATCTCATTTTATCTTTTTAATGCCTCAGCAAGGCCTAATGCCCACAAAATGCCTAGTAATGCCGCAAATCTGTACACCACAATGCCCTCAGCGGTTTCCCCCTCGGATCTAGCCTGACCATCATTGGTGTTTATATACATATATATTTTTCGCGCACGTTGCTGTTCCGGATTGCTATATTCCCTAAAAGCAAAATTTTCCATAATATTCGCGCGATTGCACGATACAGCTTGCGGGGTCGCGCTTTGACACGCGCGTGTCGTATTATAAAAACCGAGTACCTACGCTATTCGCACGCGGATGAATAAAGTGGCAGATGCGGCGTGTCGGGATAAGGGACGAATAAAATAATGAGTGTGCGACTTGCGCGTAACACGGCGGTGGCTAAAGGAGGACAAAGGACGTCGCATACCTGTGCCTGCACCGCGGCTAGACGTAGTTGCGCCACGCCGAGGTCGAGACGCTTCAGAGAAATATCTTCCTGCAGCTCGGCTACTTTGGTGTAAAGATTACTCTCGGCGCTCCTGCAATGGGAAGTGATAAAATAACTCTCATCCCCCGTGTTTTTCCCCTTAAAAGATTAAAAAACTGACGGATTTCCATGCGAGCTACCGCGCCGGCCGAAACAGGTGAAAAATATAGCGATGAAGGTAACGAACGTTCGAAAGTCGCGGGGCAATCTCGATTAACTTTTTAGACGGTAATGAAAGCATACTTGATGAAAAATCGACACAAGTAACAATAAAATTCATACATATTTTCTGTAGACGTTTCACGTCGCGTCGCGTGATAAATTACGGATGAATGAATAATGAAAGGGAGAAATTCGCAAAGATAAAATCTATTTTTTTTTCTCTAACACAAATTTACACGTACAATATTTTTCAATTAACACGCTGACTGCCGTGGCGGCCGACCGGCGCCGTCGAAATGTCATAAAACTAAAAATTTTAAAACAAAAACCTACCATTTAATATAAAGTTTTTTGAGTGACATCGCACAATAGCTAAATTGCAACGTGAAATAAAAAGTGTACAATTCATGTCGCCCATGAGAATAAACTCTCATTTGGCGCACGATATTTTATATTTCTAGAATAATAAAAATTTTGCCGCGACGCGTACGTCGTAGGCTATGTAAAACTTGGCCGGACAACTTGTTAAAAAGGGGGACTACCTCAGGGCAGGCTGATACGCTCGTCGAGCAAATACGCGGTTGCATAAAAAGAAAAGAAAATGACGTACTTGCGTTGCATTCGCACGAGTGCGTCCAGCGCGTCCTGCAGACGACCTATTTCCTGGCTGAGGCCGTCGTAGTCGCGTTTGAGATCCTCCATCAGCGGGAGCGTGCTGGTGCCCGTCGGTACCAGTTCGTCCCTGAGCGTGGGTATTTGACTGATTCTCTCCATCGGTATCTGCTCGGGTGGTGCCGGCGCGACGTACAGGCGTCGCGGCGGCTTCCGCGGCGTCGCGTTCGCGGACAGATTTCGCGCCAGGGCCTTAAACAATCGTTGAAAATGAAGCAGAAACAAGGCGGGGCGAAACGTACCCGCGAGCGAAATGACTGAATAAATTGAAAAGTGGAATGATATAGCGCGCGATACATATGTAATGTAACCGTGGTATCGCAAATTTATGCGGGACGTGTGTTACCCCGGCTTTAATATTTCTTTTCGTCGCAAATCGTATATCAGGGGTCGCGAATTAAAAACCTCAACTCCGCGAGACGATGCTCCGAAAGGAAGTACGTCGTTCCTGCATTAATAAATCTCTCGAGGCGCGAACGTAGAAGACGGGGACGTGCATTTGACCCGGACATTTGCAAAAGAAGACGACATTTTACGTTGGAAACTTTTCGTTCTCGTGTATGGATGAAGAAAAAAATTGGTCAACGTCTTTGAAATCAGGGGGCCAATTCTGTATCTTACGCTATGGCGAAAATACTAAAAGCGAGTAGCTTTATTTCTCGGTTATTCGACTTGGACTTTTTGTACTTTTTCGGACAAAACTATTTCGAAAACGTATCAAGAACTCTGGAACTACGTGAAATCTGTCCAGACTCCAATAAAAAATCTTGTCTTTTAAATGGGGGCTGCGTGAAGTTAGCCTCCCATATTTTCAACGTTCATTTTTATGCCCTAAATGGCCAGAACTATTTCTCAAACCCATCAAGACCTCTGGAGCTATTGTAAATCTATAGAGGAGTCTTAAAAAAATTAAATTTTTTAATAATGGGGGCTAACTTGACAGGGGTTAGCTTTGTCTCTTTCTAACTGTCCCCTTGGAAAGAGACAAAGCCGCAGCACCTTGTGCTGCAAGACACATCGTTCCTCCGGATAGGCGGCAGATACACCGTGTAATATCAACGTCACGAAAAATATAATAAAAGAGCGCGAATGTCACGGGAGGATGACGGACGAATCTGGGTTAAGTGACAGATCGGTATTTCCGACGAGGGCCCGCGCGCGAAGCGACGGATTCGAGGAGGACAAATCAGTGAACACCAGCGTGTTTGGTCAGCCGAACAAGTTAACTCGCCGTACACACACATACACACACGTGGGCGCAAACACACGTGCGCGCGGCGAGCGCGGCCAATATCCCCGGGCGCGCGTGCCCCCGCACAGCGAATATGAACCGGCTTTAATCAGGCCGGCCCTGTTTTCATTCCGTCTCCCTCTTCTCCGAATACCGACGATTGTAATCCGCCGTCAGCGATCACCTCGCCACCCCGAAATTGGATATATGCGCCCGGTACGTCTATCTGCTTGCGTGATCAATATGTCCGGAATACTCGTATAATCGTATCGTCGTCGGGGCATCGTATCTGCCGCGCGCGATCGATCGGTCCCGATTGACGTATCGAGCCGCGAGATTGACACGGTATTGCTCGCCGTCATGTCGCCGAGCGACTCGAGGGATCTCGCCTCGCGAGAGGAAGGAATAAAGTTGTTGCAGCGAATCCGGTTGCTTGCACGCTAAGACCAGCTTGTCAACAGTCAATTCTTATATTTAAGCGATTTTAAGCATTTTAACTTGGACAGTAAAGTATCTCAAAAACTAGGCACAGCGAACAGAAATGTTTCAGACAAAAGTTGTATGGTTTCGAGAAACAACTGTTGTCCGAAACATTTTTTTATTTGCCTAATACCTTTTGAGATGTTCGAGAGAAAATTTATAACTTTTTCAAGTGCAATTAAAAAATTATACCGAGGCCAAGATATTCGACTCGGAATTTGTCTTCCCGCAAGCGTCGATGTGCAAGTTCCGTAGGTGCTGCTTGAACAACAAGTAGCGGCAAGTTTCACGCGTTATTTCTTCCCGCGAGATGGCAATATTTCGTTTTCATCGCAATGGAGTGCCTGGGACACTGCGAGAAAGAAGGGAAGAGAAGCGTGCGTCGTGTCTCGCGGATTCGATAAGGGCCTGTCGAATGGGCTGTCTTATACCTTCAAGGGCCAGTTTCACAAACGTCGGTTAACTGCTAACCGAAGGTTAATTGACCCTGTCTCTTCTTAGAGAACGAGATAGAAAAATATAGGGGGTTGACTGAACTCTGGTTAACAGTTAATCGACGTTGTGAAATTGGCCCTAAGACAGCCTTAAGACAATGTTTTATATTTTAAGTCTTCGTTTTGAAGTAACGCACGTTACTGTCTTACGTCTTAGGTCCGGTTTCACCAACGTTGTTTAACTTTAAGCTTAGCTCAACTCGTTCTTTCTCTCCTTCCAACTGTTACTTTAGAATGAGACAAACATGAACTAAACTAAGATTAAACGTTTGGTGAAACCGAGCCTTAACAGTACAAGACAGCCATTCTGCTCAGGCCCTAACTCTTGTCGACGCGTCAGCGTTACCTGTAGATCGTTGGACGGTACAACCGCCTGCGCTTCCTTGGCCACGACCTGGTAGCGCTTGGCCTGTTCGCCGGATCGCTCGCCGGCCCCCTCCGAGATCCCGGCGACGCATTTGCAGGCCAGCCCGCAAAGTTCCTCGTAGACCTCCGCAATCTCGCCCAGCAGCCCCGGCAAACAATGGAACTGATAGCGCTCGGTAATAGCGTTCGTGGCGCGTAGCTGCAGGATATAGGCGTTGTGCGACTCCAAGTAAGCGCGCTTCAACTCCTGCTCGGCGCCGCCGCCGGCCTCGTTGGTTAGCAACGCCGCGTAGGCGCGCTTGTAATCCAATCGGGCGCGCTGCAACTTCTCCTCCGTCTTGCTAACTACCTGCTCGTAAGCGTCGCGATGGGCGAATATCTGCAGGAACACGAAGACACGGTATATAGGTCGCGCGGAGAGCAAGAGGGGTCGGGGCGAGTTGGCGCGCGACCCCGGGAGCAGTCAGCAGACGGTCTCCCGGTCGAATTGAAATGCCATTCGAGATGCATAACGCTCAAATCGAATAATCGAATGGGTCGCTTGGGAAACTTTACCGTCCGCGTTCGTCAATTGCGGCGCCAACTCGGTCGCCACCCGTGACTCGATATCTAAGCAGCGGCAGCCCCGATCGAAGCGTGTTTTCATAGTTTGCCATGGCAATTGCGATCGCGCGAGGTGGCAATACCGGCGTTAATCGTCGCGGCGAAACGCTCGTGTTCTCTCCAAGTCAATCGTGTCCGTTTCTACCGGCGCGGATCGACTTTGATCTCGGTTTAACTTACTTTCTGCCTTTTTCTAGCTTCGGCAATTGGGAAAAGGTAAAGAGTTAAACCGGGATTAAAGTTAATCTGCTCTGGGAAAAAGAAGACAGCGGCCCATTTTGGAGCCCACAAGTAGTAATCGAATTACTTGGATTGTTCGTAACTTTACTCTGGGACAACTTTTGACCGTTTTTTTTTCTAGTTAAGCAACTTTACGTTTCGGTTAGTGCCTCTTAAGTGAAAAATATCTTTCCGTTACTGAATATCGACAGAACTAATTGAGAGAATTGATTAGTTTTATTAAAAAATTGTGGATAGATAGAATAGCTAATTGCGATTTTTAGTTACGCGGGGTAAAATTCGTAGAAGACTAGAGTTACGAATAATCCAACTAATTCGATTACTAATTGTGGGCCCCAAAATGGGTTGCTAACTGTCTTTTCCCAGAGTGCGTTAGTAGAAATGGACATCAGTGGATAGTCACTGATCGCAGTTATAAAAGTGTACCACTGCGAGATCGCTGTTGATTGTTTTTCAGTGACGACCCACTGGTTGACTTTAAGAGGAAACGGAGAGATCGTAAGCGCACAACGAGTCGCGTCACCGAATGAAATTACTTTGGAGCATCGCGAAGTTCTTTGCGAACAAACTTACAAATTGACGTGGAAAAAAAACAGAATTCGTGGCGCGCGCGCGCGCGGGGGGATGAGCTCTCACCTTTCTGGACTGCAGCTTACGATGGAAGCTCGCCTCTAAGGTGGGCCTCGACAATTGCTGCTGCAGCACCGCGGCCAGGTCGAGGTGAGACGCCGCGTCCGCCTCGACCTGCCGTAGCAGACTTTCCCAGACGCGTCGCATACCGCCGACGTCGACCCTCGAGTCGCCCGAACGGCTGCGAAATTCGTCGACCAGACGTCGCACGTTCGCCGAGTGGCTCTCCATCGCGGCGCCCAACTCCTGGGCGAACTCGGAGACTGCTCCCGCGGAACATACAAAAGAAAGCGTTAATCAATTGCGATAAATATACCACATGCCTCAGTGATCGAATTGGCGAGACGCCCGTCATAGAGTGTAGGGACCTCTGTGAAGTTAGTCCCCCATTATTAAAAAATTTAACTTTTTTTACGAGTTCCCTATAGATTTACAATAGTTCCAGAGTTCTTGATGGGTTTAAGAAATAGTTCTGCCCATGAATTTTTTAAAATAGGGAGCTAACTTCACGCAGCCCCCCATTTTCGTAAAAACTAATTTTTTAATGGAGTTCTGGATAGATTTCGCATAGTTCTGGAGTTCTTGATACATTTTAACAATAGTTCTGCACGAGAAAGTAAAGAAATTTAATCACAAAGATATGGTTTTGTATATTAAATTAACTTTTATATAGGCACACGTTGCATTGAGTATTATTTCAGGAACTTTTATTAAAAATTCATAGTAATTGAATTATTAAATGTTATTCACGCGTTGTTTAATTATAGACGATTTTACGTGACATCTTTAGTATTGGCACGTAACATGTTTTTTTTTCCACCTGACAATTTCAAACAGTTGTTTCTTAAAGTCCTGAATTTGCAGACGTTTCACGAAGAAAGCGGTGGCCGAGAAATAAACGGTTGAAACGGAAATTAGAAATCCGATTCGAGTCTTGTTTCGGTAACGGAAAGATCTGCCTTGGCGGGCTGCCAATCCTTGGCAATTTACGATGGCGAATTCAGTGCGCGCGAGTGCAACGACGCGGTTGCGGCCCTTTACCGTCTACGTCGATTCGATTTGCTCGTCAAAGGCGCCGTTGCAGTCTTGACACATCGGAACCGACGTCCCGGGAGAATGAGGCTCGGCGGTCAAAAGTAAAATTACGTCCCTTTGCGTCTTTCCACTGCCGCGGCGCCGGTGGAAATCGCCTCCGGTAAACGTTATTTCGGACGTATCCAGAGTGGCATTCGGTCGTGGAGAATTCAATATTCTCGCCGTCTTATCCAATACCTCGCGCGGAGAACTTTGAAATATCCTTTTATGGGCGATCCGAATGACCCTCTTCGCGGTTGAGAAACGGGGAGGATCGTCAAAGAGCGTGTAGGATCCTCTCTCGGGTCGTTATCACTATCGTCGTGATAGCGCACCCGAGCCCTTTGTGGCGATCTCCTTCCTGGCGCGGCGTATTTCCCCGCTTCGATGAACCGCCTCTTTATCGGAATCTCGCGTTTCGAAAAGGTGAAATATTATTTATCGCGATACCGCGATCGCGGCTTTTCACGCCGGCTTTTCACCCAGCTATAATACACGCGATCGCGTAATGAGCGCTTCTTTTCTTAATCCGCAGCAGCGAGGTGATTGACACTATTTCAATATTATAATTATTGCTATATTAATTATGGGCATTTACATTCATGCATTCATATATTCATATTGTGACGATGATTATTTATTGGCGGTACAAATCGCGATATTAACGATTGCTGTTTGGCTAAAATATTGAAACGATTAACTCGGATATCCGAAAATATGTATATTCATATTCAAACATGTTTGAAATTTCCGCGCTCGTTACTGGAGCATTATATAACGTTATTAATTATTCAAAACTCTCAGATAATAAAAAGAACGCTCTCAAGAAAGTATCTTTCACTTAAAAAATTGCGTCGAAAATAACATTTTTTTGAACTAAGTAAATAGATTTACTTAAAATTAATTAAAATTATTTTTCTTACTGAAGTCAATATTTATTCTATTTAAATATCAAATTTCAAGTATTATATTAAGTAAATTAATTTAAATCATTACATTTTCTACATTCAACTAAACATTTCATGAGATACAGAAAACTATTTATTAAATGAAATCATTGTGTTTGTCAAATACGAAATTCAATTTTCTTCGCTGCAAAACTTATATCTTGGTAAACATTTTATAGAATCTTATCTTATTTTATCTTTATAATGCCGCAGCAAGGCCTAATGCCTCAAAAATGCCCAAGAAATGCCCAGTAATGTCGCAAATCTGTACACTACAATGCCCTCAGCGGTTACCCCCTCGGTAAATACTTAAATTAAAGAAATGCATGTTTTAATTTGTTTATTATTTTTTAATTTAAGCTGATAAGCTATTAAAAGCCACCTAATGAATAATTTTCTTGAGTAAAGTAATATTTTTTTTATCAGTGCAACAACGAAGTAATGATTTTACTTCTGTAAATCTGTTCCTATCTTTTAAATACCTTTCGGTATTCTTATTCAAGTATACATATATTACGCATGTATCTTTGACATTTATTTTCAATATTAGCCGTATTTTTTCCCGAGGTTTTCATGTACTTCATTCGCACGTGATATTGGAATTTATTTGAGATGCTCGTCGCGTGGAAAACGCGTGCGGAATCCCGCGCAGTTACGTCAAGAGATATCTCTGCCATGGGAAGCACATTGTCGTTACTCGCGATATATCTTCGTCTACGCGTCATTATTTTGGCAGGGGAGGCCGGGAATCTGTCAAGAAATATATCTTTTTTTTCCTCTGCTGACACAGGAGTGCGTCAGGCGTTAGGACTTGTATGTGCGTAGGCCCTGACGGGAAACATTTTTCTTTACGGCGAGGCTCGGAAAAATGATTATTCGCGGCGACAATCTCGTCGCAAAATCGTAAGATTCATTAATATCGAATGTTTCGTCATCGAAAAAAGTCCCGTCTCGCACGGAGTCGAACAAGGTTCAGTGGCGAATTGCACGTGTAAAGTTACCGCGAATATACGAATGAATTCCGTTAATTAATCACCTTCGTTACATGCATCGGAGTTTAGGGATGGTAAAATAAAAGTATCAAACTTATATTATTTAAGAAAATAAAACTGCCCGAAACCATTCTCCCGCGGTTTCCACCCCCCCCTCCGTTACGACGATTGCGAGCGTTCAAAAACACGCCGGGGCTTTTACGTCAAGCCCTCGGTCGAATGAAAATATGCAAGCGAGAAAGAGCGTGTCTCCCGTGCGCAAATACGCCGTTCGGCCTAACGGAAAACGGAAGCGGAGCGCGAGAAATATGACATAACACACAATGGCCGTTCAAATAATCGGCTTATCTATATCTCCGACGCTCGTGTATTAATTCGATATCCGGTTGCGCAATTTCGCGGCGGGAGTCCGCGATAAATTCCATCCTGGCGAACGGGAGCGCGGAAGATGAGAGTCCGCGCCCAGGGCCAGAGCGAGGCGGCGCGAGCTCGCGGCGGCGAATATCGTTTTTCCTCGTCAAACAACTCAAACAAACGAAGGGAAGGCTCGACTGGGTGGCATTATTTCTCAAACTGGGCCAAGATAACCCGGGGATCCAATAAGGTGAGCCCGGGCTCTCTACAGCCTCCGAACTCCCGCCCTGCCGGGGTTACCTACCGTCAGGTAATCCGACCCGTTTTTGTGAACATTTCTCGTTTAGACGAGTGCCTTCGTCTTCGTAGACGTCGTTATTAAAATGTCTCTCGTTCGACGAAGGAAAGATCGATATACCTATAGACTGTTTGGGGCAAACAGAACTTCGTAAAAATAAAGCGGGAGACTGTTTGCTCCCGGGATTGACACAATAAAATGAGTTTCTTAATAATCCTTTTGCACGGAACAACGAGTCATTATAAGTGTAGAATTGTGTAAAAGTAATGAATAGTTACGTCACCGGTCGAATAATGGAATGAAAGCGCGTAGGTTTCTGCAACGAGTAAACTGGAGTAACATAAGTATCTAATAATTTTCCGAGAACCAGCGACCAGGGAAAAGGAATAAAAGAAACGCGACAGCAGTTAATTTCAATATAGAAAGATTGTTGAAACATTCCACGTTCGTGAAAAAGATTTTATAATCCCCCTCGTCTACAACCCACGGTTAATATTCAACTTTAATTTCGCTCGCACAACAGAATCCCGACTCCGCTATCAAGACGGTTCGCGCTGGAACTCGAGAGATTGCGAGGAGACGGCGTATAAATAAATTATTCGTAGGAGGGCGAGAGGTCGCGTCGCGTAATTTTCGAATAACGTCGCGCGCATCAAACGCATTACATATTAATAAACGAGCGTAAACCTGTTTATGCGGCTATGCAAATGTACAATAAATCCGCGCGCGTCAAGTTGCGTCAAGTTGCATCATGCGTGCATCACGTCCGGAGAACAAATCCGTTGGAATTATGACGAAACGGGAGGGGAGGGGGAGGGTTGATCGATCCCCTCATCAGGCACCGTCGATAGTGATTTAAGCGAGAGGGGGGGGGAGCCTCTACACGCGCGCAATATCGCCCCTCATTAAGACATTTGCATCAGCCTAAGCTGCTCCCGTTTCGGAAATTACCGTTTTGGGGAAAAGCCCGAGATCCTCCTGTATAATACGCAATTTGTTCGCTGATCTCTCGCGTTAGCGGATTACATTAGCGCCCCGGAGATCGCTTAATCGTTTAATCATCGCTCGCGAACGCCTGCGCCCCCGCCGAAGGAACTTTGCGCGACGCATGCATAATGCGGGAATTCGAACTCGTTTTCAGGCCAGACCGCGTCGGAGATTACTCGCCGACGAATTTAGATCGGAATTCAATAAAATATACGCAGAGGGAAGGCCAATGATGCACCCATAGAAAAAATTTCCGGATCTAATGCTATTGCACTTGAATGTATCATAAGATAAGATCGATATAGCGCCAATCGTATTTATTATAGAGAAAGGAATAATTTAATCTCAAATGAAAAATTCTAAAATCTAGAATAAAATGATAGTATCGTCTTTTGTCGAATATCGAGGTGCCAACTTCGTGCGTTGTAAGATGGGGGGAAAATTTATTCCAAACGCAAGGATACACAAAGTTACTCTTGTCTCAATATAGTAAGTCAATCTTTTTCAATTCGACAGAGGAGAACAAGAATTAGTGATTTTATTTTGATATTGTCTTATTTTGATACTAAATGAGATTGCGAGAAATATAAATGCGTCAGGAATATTTTTGTCTCGGTAACAGAAATCCTTTCCGAGGGTGTGTCCAACGAGCGACAAGGGTAACGGTTAAAAAAAATATTTCAATATTATTACAAAGAAATTATTAATCATGAAGAGCAGTTTCGACATACAAAGTCAGCGCGCAATAGTTGAATATTAAATATGTATTTATCGCGTATCGAAGTGTCAGGGTCGGTTTTCCCAACCCTTCGGTTGGAAGCTGACCAATAGTTATTTTATGTCTATCTTTTTTCATTTGAAGGAAAAGCAAATACATACGATTTACCTATTAGTTAACTAACCAAGAGGTTGGAACAACCTGCCCTCAGTCGGTGAAAAATTTACAAGTAAATATGACGTCCATCGCAACAAAGAAAGGAAAAGGAAAAAGATATGGCGGTGTTAAATCAATGTTGCAACACGTATTTTTCCATTAAGGCGCGGTATAAAACGCGCTTTGGTACAATTCGAAAGACTTAAAATCTGCATTTGTCCTCAAAATGAATGGAATATTCCCTGAAAATGTGACGATTATCTCATTCAGTGTAGCACGTTATGTGTCCCCGTATCTTCTCTCGCACATAAAATCGTACTCACACATCGATCCGTAGTTTTTATTTGTTTCGAAATCAGCGTATCGCACTGCGGCGTTACTTGATATTGCGACGTGCAATACCATTCGTCGTCTACATGCGCGCGATATATTAATATGCAATTGATAATATTATATAGTACGTTACGTAATATTGGTTTTCATCGAAATCAGCCCCGCGGAATAGCTACGTTATACGTATGCATCAATCCCCGCGAGATTATTGAGGAAACACCGTATCGGCCGTAACACACGGGCGCCCGTTTTGTTGTAAATAATCATTCGAATTGCGCGAACAATCGCAAGTCTCGCGCGAATTCCCTTTACCTCGTAATTAAGCTTATTAAACGCGTCCGATTATGCAACGCCCGCGTCCGTAAACGCGTGGCCGCGTGCGTCGTTTCCCTCTGGCACGGCTTCGCGTTTGTCACTTCGCGACGGCGAAAGTCATCGTCGTCGTCTGAACTCTCTCGAAGCTATTTCCACTTTGACCCTTTGTTTCCCCGCGCTCGAACTTTCCGGTATTATAGCCCCGCGTCACGAAACGTGGCGCGCAGCGAAATAATTTGGCGAACGAAGAAAACATCCTTCTGTCCGCGGAAATGAGATATTTTCTCCTCTCGGAGAGAGAGAAAGAGGAGACTTCCGCGCGCTCGGGAAATATCCGAGTTGGCGCCACGTCGTTCCACTTTCGTCGTCCTGGCAAACGATTGCGCTCGAAATCGGGCGTGGAAAAAGTCCGCGTCGCGCGTACGCGCGCGCGCACGCACGCATACACGCGTGCACGCGGTGCACGCCGGGCGGTGCTTTCTCGCCCGAGGAATTTCGGTTAATTGGAGTCACCGTAATGGCGGCCGCACCATTATCGTCCGCCAGGCCTATTTGCGGGTTTGGTGGAGCATACCGCGCGACGAACAGCCTGCACGCCGAATTCGTCGCTTCGCCGTTAAGTCGACGATAGTTAAAAATCATTCGAGATCCCGTACACGTATTTTCCATTATACTTGACGTCCGTTATGGCCTGCAGGAATGGGAAAATTATTTTGTCGTGTATTATATTTAAAGGGTATCAACAGGAGTCGTGTGATACATGATACGTACATGGGTTTCGTTTTCTTGTTACAAATCGTAAAATATGAAATTAAAATTTTGTAAATCAGACGTTCTTGAATTTAAAAAATAGTTACGAAATTTCCAAATGCATTTGTTAAAATGTGCAAGATGTACAGTTGAGAATATAAAAAAGTTTAGAATTTAAAGATTTTATGTTTGAAAATTTAATTTTTTAATTCAACCTTTTACGTATTTTTTTTTTTCGTAAAAGTGGACACAGTGTAAAATATGCATATAGAACATCTTTTCCTTCAAAAAAAAGGAACGTGGATGTTTAAAAATTAAAGTATGTGCGAGTCTCTCGGGGAGATACCTTGTAAACATATCTTGTTAGGGCGAAATATTCGCAATATTACTTTATTTATCCAGAAGAAGATGCACAGAACATACTGTTATAATTAGTCTCGTAATTCTGTCTGAGAAATATTTCTTAATGAAAGGCAGTTCTCTTCGAGGAAAAATTACAGCCTCATCCGTGTCGAATCTTCATTGTTCGCCGCGATACTCCGCGTTTAATCAGACGAAACAATTGTGAGCTTCAATAATCGCTGGCCGCGAGCGGCGGATTATCGATTTTAGAGAGGATGAAAGGGTTACGACTCGGCGCTCGTTAAAAATTTAAGGTAGACTAAGTACTGCTTCGACTCCCAGGTACCATAGATACCCTGCAAATATGGCGCAGGTGCTTTGGTACGGAGTAACGTCGAGATCTGTATTCTGCGTCGACAATACGCGCCTTTTACCGTCACCGTCGTTCCGTAAACTCACCGACGTAAATCCACGTTATCGAAAGGCGCGGATTCAACGAAGAGAAGCGCGGTTTGGGCAAGAAAACGTGCACGTATAGCTCAGAGGAGGAAAAAATTGAAAGTGCTCGCATTCACCGCCCCGCACATCGGTTTTGCATCGATGTGAAAATGCCTCGGCACTTTCGCAACTATCTCACGTTACAAGCATCGGGCCGGCGATAAACATCGCCGGGTATCATCCGCCGCATTTGCATTTCTGCCCGCCGACGAGCGACCTTGCGTCATTTTTGCTCAAAGAGGCGACTTTTATCTCCGGTTACGGCGGGACTGACGACAGCAAAAATTGTCCTCGACTCCGTCCTCCGCCCGAACGTCAATAGCGGCGCGTGAAAAATTCAAAAATTGCAATCCACATAAATTGCAGCTGATAACACGCAATGATATGGGGATGAGGGCCGCACGAGCGCCTTTTTTTTCCATTACAATCACGCGATGAGATTTCGAAGGTAAAATGAGGGGAAAAATAGAATGAAATAGGACGATTGCCGGCGGAGAAAATGCACACTCAGAAAGGATTTCTGTTACCGAGACAAAAATATTCTTGACGCATTTATATTTCTCACGACCTCATTTAGTATAAAAATATCAAAACAAAATCAATAATTCTTATTCTCCTCTATCGAATTAAAAAAGATTGACTTACTGTATTGAGACAAGAGTAACTTTATATATTCTTGCGTTTGGAATAAATTTTCCCTCCATCTTACGACGCACGAAGTTGGCATGACGATGTTCGACAAAAGACTATCATTTTATTCTAGATTTTATAATTTTTCCACTTAAGATTAAAATATTCTTTTCTCTATAATAAATATGATTGGCGCTATATCGATCCTATTTTACGATACGTTGAAGTGTAACAGCATTGGACGCGGAAATTTTTTCTGTGGGCACGGTTTTGAAATGCTGCGCGAATTTTATTTTATGCGATAGAATTTTGCAAAGAAATTGCCACTTTCACGTTTGATTGACACATATTGAGAATGTCATAGAAAATGTATTTACCCTCATATTCCCCGGAATCATTATGCATCCCGAAATCAGAATAGAACGGCTGATCCGAAGAAAATATTGGGAACAATTTCGGAGAGCACGGATTCAATTTGATAGAATTTACTTCGTAGAGAAATTGTTTCTTGTGCGTTTCTGACTGATATATTTATCGATGGTTACTCGATTTGATTTGAAAAAGATTGATCTCGATCGAACATGTCGAGATTGAATGATGGAGAATAAAATTTGAAGGGGTACAGACAATGTGTGAACGCAAATTCAATTCCATAGCGTATCTTACATTGAAAAATGTATAATCGGTGAAGAAACAAACAGGACATTTCCAATGTCTTTCTCGAGGGGAAAACCGCTGACCAGAATCTTGTACACCAATGCCCGCTAATGCCCAGTGGGCATTACTTAATCTTATTACCTTATTTTCTCTTATTGTATAATGCCCCAGCAAGGTCTAATGCCCAAACTAATGCCCAAAAATGCCCAGTAATGCCGCAAATTTGTACACCACAATGCCCTCAGCGGTTTCCCCCTCGGTCTTTCTATTGTAATATCCTTATCGTCATAAAGAGAGAGGGATGCGAATTCTTTACAAAACGACTTTTTTTTTCAATGACACTGAAGCTAATATACGACGTTACTTGACAAAAGTCTGGAAAAGCGGTGTTATAGGAAGGAACAAATTAAATTGTTACATTTCATTAGATTATCTGCGTAAAAATAGAAAAGCATGGTTAGCACCGGAAACCGACGAACGGAAGCTTGCAAGTGTCGAGGGGACTGGAACTTTTCAATTTTATTACTCTCAGCGCTTCGTTTAAGATCATCCCTTTCGTTCTATATATTTTCAGTACGCTCTCATCTCCTCTGGGTATAAATTGCACTGTAACACAAAACTATATTGTTTTCGTTCGGCTGAAACTCATTAAATTCTTCTGTGTTGTAATTTCAGTTACAAGTTTACTATCGTTCAATTATGGCGAAGCAGAAACACGTGTGTATTGTACGAGTGCGTATTTTGCGGTCAGAAGGCTAATCTTGTTAACTATCTAGTTTATAATTCAACCGGAAGTACAGGGTGCGCTCAGACTTGCCGAGCAGCGTGCGTGTTGCAGTAACGATAAGAAGAAACTGTACGTTCTTTCAGGACTCTGAGAGAAATGAAGTTGAGCGACGTCAGAGTCAAAACGCGCAACAATACGCCCGTCGATCATTACAATAATTCGGGCTAATCTGTCAGTAAGCAGGAATGCGCGCGATCGATGTTGTTTAATGATTCAGCGTAAACTTTCTCGCTCGAGAGCGCGCATTGTGAGGGCGATGTGGCGCATGGCCGGGCAAGGAGCGCGGACAGGGGCCTTTAAATACCCGGTTACCTGGATGAACCGTATCCAATAACAAACGTTCTTGGCACGGCACGCGCTTCCACGGGAGGCGGGGGGGGGGGACGGGGTTGCTTATGAAAGAAAAGGGTGAGATGGCACGAACGCGATAGAAATGGAGGAGTCCGCGTTGTACAGCGAAACGGCGTTTAGTCAGGGGTTGACCTGAATTCAGGTGGGGTGAATCAATATCCTGCCTGCCTGCCTGCCTGCCTGCCTGCGGGCTTGGCTGGCTGGCCGCGTGCTCCGTTCGCTTCGCACAGTTACCGTAGCAACCAGACTCCTTCCTTTATTAAAATATGACCCATGTCGTTTTCTGGGTACCACACCGTGTCGCACGTACGCGGCGATTAGGTAAAGATGGCCGGGGAACTGTTCTCGAGAACGCGGGGACTGGGACGTAAAATTTCTGTCGGCCGAAGCCGCATTGCGATTAACCGGCGGGCCGGTCGACTCGTCCGGCGGTGCAGGCCAAAGTGTAACAGCCTTCGTGAACTTCCAAGGGTGCAACCTTGATACCTGCGGGTCCCGTAGGTTCGACGAACCCGATCGCGCAGTGTCACGCGAACTATAAACTTGCTCTAGAGCAACTCTCATGGCCGTCCCCGACAGTCTTCGCGAGATTTGCATTAACGCGCATTAACGATGGACAACGGAAACGTGATTGGAGCTGGGAGGAGATTGGATCTTCTTCGTCTGTACATATTATTATAGTTGTCTGCTTTATGCTTTAATACGTAGGCTCAATTAGGATAATTCCGACGCTGGGATATCTTATAATGGCGAACGAGATGTTCGTTTGTACTCTAGTAAAAGAATATCCTAATCCAAAAAAATATTACTTCCCTCAAGAGAATTATTCATAAAAAATAATAAAAAATTAAAACATGCATTGCTTTAATTTAAGTATTTATAAAATATCAAAGAATATATAGATAATTTTAAATTAAAAAAATTTTATTTTAATTCTATTATATAAAATGTTTACTAAGATGTTTAACAGCGAAGAAAATTGGATTTCTTATTTAACAAAAACAATGGTTTCATTTAACAAATAATATTCTCTATCTCATGAAATCTTTAGTTGAATGTAGAAAATGTAATAATTTAAATTAATTTACTTAATATAATACATAGATTTATTTGAAATTTGATATTTTTATTTAAATAGAATAAATATTTGCTTCAGTAAAAAAATAATTTTAAGTAAATCTATTTACTTGGTTTAAAAAACATTTTTTTGTCAGTCTAGCGATATTAATAAGATTCTTAATGACGCTGTCGTTTGAAGAGACGAAAGGCTATTAAATGCTGCCGTAAATAAAAGAACAAATTCAGTACAACTGCGACAGTTAATAAGCTATTAACTAATTTTTTATCCTTGTTATATTTTCGATTCGTTAAAAGCGACAATTGAGTGTCTACTACACATGTTGAAATTTCTGATATCTGAGGCTCTCGCGGTGTATATGAATACTAGGTTTGGCTTCCGGGTCGGAGCCATATAAGCTTGCCATTTTATTCCGACGTTTCGTCAACATTTCACTTCGTCGGGGAGGAACAACATGATACTGAGTTGTTTCCCTGACAGGGATTTCTATATATTGTAATACAATGATTGACCACGTAGGGAGGATGGTAGAGAATAAAAGAAAGGAGGGAAGTGAATTTCATCTTGTGTTCGCCCTTTCAACGGTTCACCAAACGTCGGAATAACATGGCAAACTTACGTGGCTTCAATTTCGTAAGCTAAACCTTTTGAAATTTATTCCAACTTTTGTCACGCGTTCGCGGCGTGTAAAGATGATTACAGAAATTCGTCTTTTCTTATTTTAAGCATTGACAATCACCTTGTTAATAGTGAACAAGCGAATCTAAGATACGTCAATTACCGAGCTCGGATTCTTCGTAGCCTAAACAATTTTACATGACAACCGTCGACTGGAAAATACCGCGAGGTCCGCGATTATCTAGTCTCACCGATGTTACAATTATCCTTATTGATCCCGCCTTGCTGGCAATCGCCCCCGGAGGTAGGTCGCTATTTCGGGCGGAGATGCAGCCGTTAATTTTTAAACGGCCGGCTAAAAACAGAATTCAACAGCCGTCGCTGTATTAGCGGGCTTTGTTTACGTGGCGATTAATGTCGCCTCATCGAATCCGTCGCGTTTCCGTCGCGGATTGCCAGACTAGGCGGCAACGATATTTGGCCGCGCCGATGAACCGAATAAACATCCAGGTCAGCACACGTGATAGCCTCGAGAGATTGTTTGACGAGAGAGAAAGAGAGTGGGGGGGAGAGAGAGAGAGAGGCCGCTATACATACTCTAAAATCCGCTACGAGGCGAGGATCTATTTATACCGCGGTAACGAGCTCTTGTGTGCGGGGTTGCGCTCCTGCGAAACGGAGCTCGCGGAATTTCCTCGAGAACGCGCAATGTTCATCGGAGATATTCGAATTTGTACGGTCGAACGGCACGACAGGATAACGCCAAATGACTCACTCTACCGTGCACGTGCTCGGTAGGACGGCCGCGGGACCCGGTCAGATCAACAGAATAATATACTTTACGTGGCCATTAGCGGCTCCAGGCCGCGTCCATTCACTCTCACGCGAGAGCGTCTTTATGATACCAAACGTATTGGAGAGCGAGACGTCAGCCTTCGTTTCTCTCGCCAGACGCAAACGTGTAATGACTTAGACGATCCTGTTCATTTTCCTGGTACTTTGAATCCCGCTCGCTCCGCGTCTCGGTAGGAGCCTTTTGCGAGTCTTTTATCTTGGATATGATGTATTTACATCCGAGTATTACGGACCGATAGTCTCTGCCGTTCGACAAAGTGCGACAGTCTGAAGTTTCGCTCGTGATTTATTTGCGATAAAGTCGCTCGGCAATTGGCCGAAATTCGAACGTATTGCCGCGCGGTTCGGGGGATACTTGGCCTAATCCGATTTCACCGCGGTTCTTATGCCCGAGCGTGAGGGAGGGTTCATAAGTTTTCCACGATGAAGCGACAGTTCGGAGATCGGGGTCGATAGGTCAGGTGGGGTAGCAAGTGACAAAGACCGATCGCCCGAGAGTTCAGCGGAGTAATAGGCTCGCCGACCCTGCTTAGCCCCCCGCTATTTCCAACCGCTAATTAATCTTGATCCCCTCATCCGTAGCCCGCGGTGCCACACCGATTGTCAAGGTGGGATGAAAAAGGTCAGCCGTGACGGATTGTTTAGGGTGACATACGCGCAGAAAGATGCAGGTAACGAGAACAAGTGGCTTTAATTAATCCCGCGTCCGACGGTGGGCCGTCCGGTGTGATACATTAAGTAAAAGGTGTCCCGCACGCCCAAACTTGATCTTGCCCCTCGGCATTTTATAGAGAAGCGCCTCCGTCGCTCCCGCTAATGACGGATTCCTTGACTAAACTGGAGACAAGAATTCTCATAACAAAATGTCGAGAATTTAATAGCTTTTGTGTTGTGAGCGATTGAGGGCAAATTGCTTTTCGCCGACTAGAGAACACAAATTGATAACGAAACTTTATATTCTTCGTTTTAATTTCCCCGAGATAAACTTTAAATTAATAGCATTTTAATTTGGTTACTCCCGGAGTTATTTAATGTCAGGCATTAGAAAGTTATGACAAATCATCATTCCTCTCGACATTCTCGTTAAGGTAAAATCGATTTCCATCGCTTATTAAACATCGAGCCACCGTAATGGTCATTATCGTGAAAAACGGGGGTAAAAAGTTTCATTTACTTTTCCCCTTCTTCGTTCACACTGCGAGAGTTACTTAAACAATTTGCAGTATATTTAACGACGGACACGTGATACCCGCGCTGGTTCTCGGTACAATTCCCTGCGCGAATAAGCTGATACTTTTTACAAATCGAAATCATACGTTATTTCTATAATGAGATATGCCATTATGTCATCTCCCTTATACAGTTTGCCGATTTAAACCTAAGCCATTTTCGCTCGACAGCTATTAAACTTGTGTCAAGTCGAGACACGTAATACTCTAACTCACGTAGAAGTTTGAAGCTGCCAACAAGAAGTTATACGATTATACGGGCTCGTATACTAAATACATGGGTAATGCGAATCGTCGGCCAACTAATTTTTCAGTTTACAAATTTCCTGGCCATTATACGGTTATAACTTAGCCACACGAATATTAGCCCCCTCCTGGATACGCGAATAAAGAATCCGGTGAGATACGCTCGGGAGGGAAACGCGAAAGAAGCGCAGGCAATTCTCTGTACGCGCGTCGTCCTCTGAAAATTAAGCTCGTAGACATATTTCTCATCCGCTAAGCCGGAAGCACTGGAGGCGCGATAAAATACGCAGTCACTTTCTTAACTTCGCTCCGCCAGACTTTATGCACGCCCCGTTCGGAAACGCATAAACGATTTATTTGTCCCTTTTGTTATTAAAGAACAAATACGAATCTAGGGCATGGATGTGGACAGCCTCTCCTTGTAATTCTATTAAATAATCTTATGTATTCACGATTTAATAGAATTACAAGGAAAGGCTGTCTACATCCTGCCTTAGACTCGTATTGGCCATTTGTTGTTTAGTTCCAATGAGAGTCCGACTATTCCTTTCATTATTATTTTCTTTATCGAAGATGCAAATGTGAAATGATATTATACTTTGCACGAGCGGAAAGCTTGTCGAGAGAAGTTCCGCTCACGATTCCGGCTAGTGTCTCAAAATCAGGCGAGTTTCCAAGTTCCGCTTTAAAAGTGCTAACGTCGAGAATTTACGCAAGTCTCGCGTGAGAGCGAACGGGCGCGATTTCGCGCGATCGCGGAAACGCACTTACCCGTCTGGACGAGCTTGAGCGCGACGCCATTGTGCTGCTTGAGCGACTCGTTGAGACTCGGCTGCGTGAGGTCCTTGAGGGGATGGTTGGCGGCTTCTTCGGAGCCGGAGGCACGATTATTTTGCATAGTCCTGGCCTGCTGTTCCTCGTTTCGACGTCCTTTCCTACCGGCGTCGCCGCCGCCGTCGCCGTTACGCACGATTTGCTTCCTGCCGGCCGCCGTCTGACTAGTCTCTCGCTTTTTCTCCTTGCGTCTGCGGACGTCGTTCGCGACGACGATTCGCTGCTGCTGCTGCTGATAATGCTGTTGTTGCTGATAATACTGCTGATTTATCTCCTCGTAATCGACGTTCACCGCTGCGCCGTTGACAGTCAATGGCACGGACCGCCGAATCGGATTTTCATAGATACGCAGGAGCTCGTCCGCCGGATAGAAGACGTACATGCCCAGAAATCGTCGCTCGCGTAGCCGTTATCGCTACTGTTACTGCCGCAGTACCGTTGGCCGCGGTCGTGGCCGCTGGCGTAGCCGACGCCGTCGCGGTTTCCGCTATTGCACCCGTTGCTGCCGCCGCTGCTGCTGCCGCTGCTGTTGCTGCTGCTGCTGCTGCTGCCGCCGCACTTCTCGGATCCGCGCGAGCCAACATCGCTGTCCAACGATACATCCTCGGTGATGCTGCGTGCGGGAACGATATCGGCGCCGGTCAGGAGACGCATGATTTTCTTTCTTTCTGAGCGATTAAAGCGTCGCCCCCGCGATGTATCGCCGGCTGCCGCGCGTGCGACGCGACGTCCGCCTCGTTATCGCCGTCGTTGTTTTTCCGCCACGCCAACGCGCCGTCGATGCACTGCAAACGGCCAGGAATAATCGATTTTCGATCGCGTTTCCCCGATCGGCCCGAGCATATCCCGATAATCCTTCATTCCCCACGAAAAGCACGGATTCTAAAAAAAAATTGCCGCTAGACTGCTCTCGTTTCCTTGCCTTTGAATTATTTACTTGTTTTACAGAGCACAGCACACGAGAGGGAGTTGCTGATTTAACATAAATGGAAACAAAATGAGAGCTCTCTCTGCCAAATTATTTTTATTTGCATACAGGAAACTTGAAACGGTCGTGTTTTCTTTCTAAAAAAAAAGAAATCAATCGATTTATCACGCATTGTTTATTTCGCCGTCGCGCGAGAACGAAGAAATCAAGATTTTTGTCGATTCTTTTCGCGATCGACTAAATCGATTATTCGGAGTGGCCATTCTTACAGTATATTTTATTGGCGATTGTTCTTGACTAGCTGCGATAAGACGTCAGAGCTTCGGACTACATCGACGGGAGTATCCGAGGCCCCTTGGGCTGAAACAGAAAGATTTCGGACGATAAGAGTTAGTTCGATATCCATTCGCGCTTTCCAGGCAGTTGCGTGTCTTTCACCTAATCGCAGCTTTGTCTTGTCGAACAGAGTAACGTAACTTCTTGAGATAAGGCAGAACTCGTTCCTCTTTAATTTCATGTAACGTCATTGAGGATATTATTATTCTACACGTCTAATTTGATTTTTTTTTAATGGTATAAAATGTTGAAAGATGACGTGGATAAACATCTTTAGGGTATATTCCCGTTGGAGAAACTTTGCTAAAGGATGAAGGGAGAGTGATTGCCTGTCGGCTGTTTTTCGCGAAATTTTCGAGTCTGCGAAAGCTTATAATTCAGACGAGATAAACAAAACTTTCCTCATCATTTTGATGGGAGAAAAGTATTGTTATCCTATAACACTCGTTCTTTATTACTTATTTTGAGACGTGTACTTCGATATGTTCGAAGTGGGGCAATTTAAAAAAGTAAAAGATCGCCGGCACGACGTGCCAGCTTTTACGGGAAATTTCGGAACCCAGGCGCACGCATAATTCGGGAAGAATAAACAGGCTCTCTCATTGTTTTGATGAGCGGAAGTAGGTCTTGAAAATATTTAACGTCCGCCTCTCTTTATCGTTCTTTTGCCCCTCTATTCCACTTGAAAACATACCCACGCTCCGATCTGGGCGCGTACGTCTTGCACGTCCGGCATACAAATCGCACGACAATTCGCAAGAACTCTGTGGCTCGTGCCCAGGAGTTCGAAACGCTAAAAAGCGCCGCGCGGTAACGGAGCAGCTTGGGAAAGGTGATGCGCCGTATACGTACACGCGTATGCACCTGTAGAATTTATATCTCTATGCATTCGCACGTGCGCAACTGAGATAAACGGTTAGGAGCCGTAAAAATACTTTGACGAATTCTCTCGCGCCCCGCCGGGACGATCGTGTCGCGAATTCTCTCGGTGTATTAATATATATTGCATGATTCGCGGATTATATCGCGTGTTATATAAATACCACGCGCGGGTTTACATGCACTTTTCGATGTGGGAACCGGCGCACGTGCCCCGCGAAAGAAACATATCAATCAATCGTGTTAACACTCGGAGACCCGCCCGGCCGATAGTCACGTACCAGGACAACTTGGTTAAGTTGTGCGTGGAAATATATACATAGTATGTTTAGCGCGTTACCAATGAAACACATTAAAATGTGTGTGTGCGTGTGTGTGTCGTACGGATTTTGATTACATTTGCGAGATATGTATTTTTGCGGACTATAGAGAGATTATTTCTCCTTTCTCTATTTCAGTTTGATTATCAAATTATTCATATACGCGCATGTACATTTTACGTGTGCATACATATAGACGTACATATACACAGGTACACATGCCATTATAGAAATTGTTTTTGGGGCAAGGACGAATTGCATAAAGGGATTTTATTAAATGAATTAAATTCGTATCGATAACAATCCATCAACTGTTGCGAGTAAGACGTGTAAGAACATCCGTACATATATATATATATACATATTAATTTTAATGGTCAAATCTATATGGCGTGTTAAAATTACAAAATATATTTTGGACTTGGGAGAATTTCAAGTGAAGCTTTCAGGCAATTAAGGGTTAAAGAGAAGGAATTTCATGGCTCCCACGCATTAGCTTTAACGAAAATACAATGTGATATTTTTTCCTCCAATTTCAAGTTATTTAATTTCACTTTATCGCTACGGGATTTTTATTTGAACGTTGATTACGGGTATGTCCAAAATTGGAAGTTAAACGACTATTAGAAAAAAATGCCCACTCCAGTTTTTGTTGGGGGAAAAAAATTGACTTTAAATCGAAAGTGCGCGCGTGGGAAAACAAAGGACAGATCGCGTGCGTTTTTTTATTCAAATTAAAATTTAGCTCAACGGCACGTGCTCTCATTTTTTCGAGCAAATATGTCCAAAGCTTGTGTATATTTTAATCCAGTATCGATCATCGAACGAGGGAGGCCGATCGAATTTTGGGCATATCCCCGGGTGCAAGTGGAGAATATACGTGTACACACACACATACGTGTAGGATAGATAATTACAATTTCGTTATAATGGACAGCCACGCTAATGACACTTTAAAATCACTCTTGGCGCGATATAAATTAATACATATCTCCGTTCTTTTAAGGACCGCGCGCAGCGCGGTGACGGTAATCATATTTTTGTGTCATAATGCACGGCCTGCATTTAAGCGCTCGCGGACTAAATCATCTTTTTTCGGCCGTTAAAAGCGCGGAAATCCCGTTATGCAATGGGATTATGTCATTCCCGCTGTGGCGTATCCTTCTCAAATTGCCGAAACGCCGAAGTGCCTTCCGTTCTACAAGAAGTTGCTCGCCATAAATACTAAAGCTTTTTCGAAACTCCTTAAATCGAGACTCTTAAAAAATCATAACTCTTGCACAGAGTTTCAACACACCATTTGGCTTCTTAAAGATTATGTTATTTCTTTCAACGTGACGGAATGAGCCACCGGACGGAATAGTTCAAGCCGATAAAAATGCAATTCTCGCGTTCTAAAGTGACTTTTGTGTGCCAAAAATTTGAAGGAAAAACATAAGTAGTCCATTTCTAAAAAAAGAGATGTTACCAGCAAATAATTCAGGAAAAAACATTTGTAAAGTGCAAAATACCTTTGTAGGAGTACAAATAAGACTCCAACTATCGTTCAAGTTTCTTACATCTAGATTTACTATGCGTTAAGAGTAGATATTTAAGTATTTCCAATTTCATGCACTTTTGTCTAAGATTGTACGTCCAATACATCCTTAATCGTTCATTCAATCAATACCAATAAGCCCGCGGAATAATACGCAAAACGTAGCAACAGTCACGGAACAAAGTAATGTACAATAAAATATTAAGTACGGGGAATTTTCCATTGCGTAGGCAGGCCAACGAATTCTCAACGTTTTTTTTGTTGTTTTTCACTCGGCGCGGTGACGTACGACGTTTAAGCGGGCCAACGAATTCTCAACGTTTTTTTTTGTTGTTTTTCACTCGGCGCGGTGACGTACGATGTTTTTGCGTGCCATCGTGTACTTGAAGGTCGCTGCGCTCTCAATCGCTCGCCGAACGTCGAGCCGGCAGGCAGTGGCGAGAGTCGCTCCGTGCGTGTCTTTACTTTTGCGTTATCGGTTTCCAAGACTCGATCGCGACGAATGCAGGGATGAAACGCTATCGATTTGTACACTTTTATCAGTAACAAGTAACGTTCCTCGATTAATTATTAACTTTCTACAACTTGTAATGAGAAACGAATTGCGTGTTCACGCGACGGCTCTTTATCAACGTACACAGAGATATTTTACGAGACTAACTCATCTAAAATGTGAATGCGTGGTACTTTGTCGCGGTTACATCTCGTTTACGCACCGCGCTTTTAATTATCTGTCGATTTCGTGTAATCTGTTCCATTTTCGGGAAGAGAGAGAAACTTGTGCGACTTAGGCGTTCGCGCTGTAATTCTGTTGTTCTTCGCAACTAATTTGTATAACAAAAAGTTACGCGATATTTGTTAACAATATTTCGTGCGTTTCGCGGTATTTCACATCGCGTACGGGAGTGCCGAAATTTCGCGCGATCGATGATTTTCGCCAAGTGTTGTGTGAGTGTTGTGCGAATGCAACAAGGAAATCTGAGAGGAGGAGGCGGCCTGGAAGGCATCGGGCAACGGCGAAGAAATGGTGAGGTAAGTGTCTTGCATTGCATTTTTATGTTATTTGCTACTTGTGTGAAATAAACCGGTCCCTGTTTTTATTTTATTTATTCAAATGATTCGAAGTGTTAGAGACCAAACCATACGCATAAAATTGTGTGAGTTTATATTTAAAAGAAAGACTTTTTCAGTATTCTATCTAATTGTTTTAATAAATACCTATCTTAAAAATATAAAATATTAAGTATATTTGATACAATAATTTCGATTTGACATAATTAGCCTATAATAATCATATACATATTTGTGTTTTTGCAGTTTGACATATAATTTAACGGCGTACAACTCTGCTGTTGCGAATCCTATCAGTGAGTGATAAATTTCTCTTTACTTTAAATTGACGTTGCACACACAATTACTTATTTGCATGTATACGAGTTTGTAAAACCATGCAATGCCCAATTACAAATTGCGCGTTCTGTCATTTCTAGTAGGTTTAGAAAATAGTTGATTTAGCAGAAAAGATTTGCACGAATAGCTTCCGCGAAACATAAGAATTCTAATAACACTACGGGTTCCTTTGTTCCGCGCAAACAGGAAGATGAGAAGCGAAATTATGTAAGCGTTACGGAAATTTTGTTAACTTTACACAGTCCCTGTGTGTATACAATAAAATAGGGTGGGATAAGAAGTTCCGCGTATGTGGAAGAAATGTGGAAGAGATTGCTCAGACCCTCCATCTCCCCGTGCGAAACGTGTGCGGGATGTGTGCAGATCTCATTTACGAGAGGATGTATACGCGGAAAATTGCATTCAGGCTGATGAATCGCGGTACCGCGCCGATATTAAAATTCGCATGCGGCACGCGCGCACGGGAGCTCAGTCCCTTTTTTTCTCTCACGGTGACAGCGCATATTGTAAGCTTCTTGAAATGTAATTATGTCGCGAAGGGGTCGAGAAAAAGAGATGCGCTTCGGAGGTTGGTTCGCTGATTGAGAGAGCAGACCGGCGCGGGGACCGTGTAGCGGGGAACATTTGACTGTACTTTAAGCGACTGTACTTACGCTCGTTAGGAGCAATGTAAATATGTCTCCCGGAAATTTGTTGTAATTCTTTGTAACACAAATTTCGCGGGATTATTTGCGCCCGAGTGCCCTTCTAGATGTTGTATTTATGACGTTAAACTTACGGAAAGGGCACTTTGAGTGCTTGTAGACTGTCTCATTAGCGACGTGAAACTTTGTTGATGCGTACTATTCTCTCTCTCACTCTCTCTCTTGCCCAACCAGCACGAAAAGGTATTTAAAATGAGAAAAGACTCGGGAGATTGTGAGATACAAATCGACACGATTATCTTCGGCAATCGTGCAACTTACATATATCATAACATTTAATTTTCACGCACTTTGGTTACTTTTTTAACTACTGTTTCGTTTTTTGATCAACTTTCTGTGCAGGCGAATTATGTCATTTATATTAATAGTCGGATAAACAATATAATAAATGAGCATATAATAGAAGTATGAGTTGGCGAAAGTAAATTTGAAATGTTTTACGGTAATGTATATTAATTATCGCAGTCTTCGCGCGCATAATTGTTTCGGCGTGACACGCAGCTTCGGAGTCTCCGCTTTAATAGGAAAAAAGTGCCGCAGCAAAGTGGCTGGATCTCACGTTGAGTATTCTTGCGGGCCCTTTTACTTTCTCGAAATTAAGGCATTATCACTTACAGTGTTGCTTTGCCCATCGGCTTAAATTTAACTTGGAGTGGTATCGCGCGGGGCGTACAAAAGGGGTTTACACGCGAGAGCACCGAATACAAACCTCATCGATCGGCTCGAAATGTTGTCGGGACGCGATCGAAGCAACAAGCTATTTCGTGAGTTTCCATTGCGTGACGGACCGGGGGGAGAGAGAGAGCGAAGGAGAGAAAGAGCGAGAGGGAGGAGAGAGAGGAGGAGGAGATACAGTTTGGAATCCACGAACTTGGCGTAATTACTGGGTCGAGTGGAGTGTGAAACGATGTATACCCACAGAAAGCTTCAGTCCCGATGCCCTGGAATTGGAGGGTTGCCAGAGTAACGGTGTTTCAATAAGGATCTTTTGCTGTTACATTCTAGGCTTTCAGAGCGCCTTTCAAACCACAACTTTTCAAAATAGACCCGTCCCGTCGCGCGCGAGTACGGGGCGTTAATTATTAAATATCATTCTCGTTTCGCGCCAAGTGTTCCAGATTTTTATCTCGCTAGCTCTCCTTGAATTCCACGCTACTGATTTTCTCGTAGTCGATTTTTCCCTCGCACCGAGAGAAGTAAAAACTACCGAAACGAAAGAAATATATTTCTTGGTTCAACCGGATGCTGCGCTCAGTGGCTGCTGAACAAATATCTGTTAATTCACGAAAAACTTATTAAATCAAAAATATATACGTGAACTATTGCTAATTCAACACATTCAATGATATCAATATTTTTTTTCTTCTCGGTGTAGAAAAGTGCTGAAGTGGGTCAGCGGTTTCTGCGCCGGTCGCGATTTAATAAGGAATTTTGGGAATTTAGCGCAGGTGTAAGCGGAAATCCGCCAATTTATTTGACTTCCGCCTGAAATGGCTGTCAATTATAATACAATTTTATTGTACAACTTAAGTGCCAATTATAAAGGTACAAAAAGTGTCGAAGAAGATGAGCTTGAAAGTTAAAATTTTCACGAAAGAAATCTAATACCTTTGTAGAAACAATATCATTAGTGAAATATGCGATCATGTATACACCGTGTCCGACGGTTATAGACCCGTGTACTAAATTAGTTGTACTGAATTACTCAAAAGCGCGGCGGCTCGAGAATGTGACAATTGCAAAACGCGACGAGTCTCTCCCCCGCGTTTCTCGAATACCGCATGTGCATTTTCTGCAGCACAATTAATATTTTAAATTACATTTTGCACCGCGCCGCGCCGTCCTTAACAACGGTATCATGACATTTAAGCGTTATTCCTGTGACGTTGCGTTTTCCATCTAATTATAAATAAATGCTGCCACAAGCGTCCTTAATTACTGCACCTGCTCTAGTCTAAATAAGAGGCGCAGCGTCTGAATAGAGTCACGTTGTAAAATGCAGAGGACAAGAGATCTGCTCTCCTCCGCTTTGGCCGAGTATTTTTTTTTCTTTACCAGCCACGAAGAGAAAGATCGTGGCTGATAACTACGGCCGTGAACCCAATTAATTGAACATCATCTTCGGCTGGCACCTCGTTTCGCTTCTGACTCCATTCGGGATTTCCAATAATTCTGATATCTCGACAAGAAATCTGATTAGGCACCCTGGATACTTCTTACGGGCTTAACGTACAATGGCAGCGTCGCGTATTTCTCACCCGCGAATGATATAAAGTTAAACGAAAAACTCGGTGAAGAAATTGGTCCCGGTTTAAAAATAGGTTTGCGATTTCGACACATTTATGGACGTCCGTTTACGGCCCCTTTCACAAAGAGTCGATAACATCGTTAAACACACAACGATGGTAATGAGGAAAAAAAACCATAACTTTGGCGTGAATTATTTTTGAAACGTTTATTTCTTTATTTGCTGAAATCAATTTGATTTACAAATAAAAAGTGGACCGCTCGGGCGAACTGGTCCTTGCTAAGAAACATTGAAATACCTCGACTTGGTCATTATAATCTCATATCAAATTTACGAGCGGCTCTGACTGTTCCTCGCGTGTACAAAGGTAGGAAAAGGGAGAGAAAGAGGGAGCACGCGATCGACAAAAATATCTCGGTAGCGTCCGAAATAAAACGTGCGCCAGAAGAAGGGAGGGAGAGAGAGAGAGAGAGTGCTGAGACGGGGGCCAAGACGCGACATGACTTCCAACGACGCTCTCGACTCTTCGCGCGCGTATAATGCGAATTTTTTTATTGCATCACGTCTCGGCGCCGCGAGACATCGCGTCGCCGGATCGGGACAATAACGGCGGAACGCCGCATTGTGCGGCGGAACACATATACGTTATTTATCCCCCGTCCGCGCGATAACCACACTTGAGCGCGCTCGCGCGTTGTCGACGGCGCCGAAAATACACGCGGGTCGCTCCGCGCTCGAGTGGCCGAGAGAGGAGCGGTCGGATATCGAAAAATTCGCGATGTGCCGCGCGGCGGCGAATAATCGCGGGCGAAACGATAGCGGGGCGTCGTCGCGACGGGACGGACGCCAGACGCCGCGCGTAGGGCGTTTTCCGTCATGTGGAAATGCACGGGCTTTTGCGGACCGGTGGCTGGCGGTCGTTCTTGTCAGTGACCGACGGCTAAGAAAAGCTTCTGCAGGCTACGCGCGACGTATATCGGGTGGCGGGATATTTCCACGAGTGTACGACCGCATCGCACACCGGCGATGCGCTTCAAGTAAACCGGAATGCTGTAATGCGACTGTAATCGGTCAATTCAGTCAGACACATAAGAATCAACCGATCATAGTCGACTATTCTTACGACTGCGACTTTACGACTTCTATGTAGATTTTGTAAGTCTTAAGGAATTAACTAATCACAATCGACTATTCTTCTCCTCATACTTGACTGTGAGTGGTCAATTTCTCAAGGCTCAGGTCTTGAATCATCTATTGTAGACTGGGACTCGAGCCTCCTCTCACAAATTGACTACAACTGATTGTTCAATTCTTATGTGTCTGACCGACTTGACCAATTACAGTCGATTAGCCTTACGACCGTGATTCTGAAACTGGCATTGTAGACCCCCCATAAAACGTAGAAATGCCGCGCACGACGGACGTACAAATTTCCTTCTGACGGCGAAATTTACACCGGCTTGAATATACCTCGTCGCTAAACAAACAGATAGTATTGTTCCCTCACAACGAGAAAATAATCGACTTGGAGTGGAGCCATTGAGTCGCGAACGGCGGTGTAAGATCGCGCTGATAAGTCATACGTTTTATGGGACGTTCGGTACACACACACCGCGTTCGTGTATATTTATAGGATATAAACCTTGCTGTCCTTCTCAGTGAAATCTCGCGCGACAAGCGAGAGTGATTCGAGTATAATTTTACGGACTCTGATACAATTATCCGTTTACTGCAGTATTTAAACTCCTTACCGTCAACGCTGTTAGAAATGCACTTTTACTCGTAGGTTTTACTGCATTGCCTGCAATAACGACGCCCAGTTGCGAGCTTGTTTATTATACGTTGATAAATGGCCCTTGTATCTCCTCGAGGGAGCTTGATGAATTTCTCGGACGTAAAATACCGAATTAAGCCGCTTCGATTCTGAATCTTGGCCGGGGAGCCAGCGCGTTATACTTTCATGACGCGAAAGCCAGATAAGACTCGAAAGCTTCACGCCCAATTAGACTCTTCCGCGAGTGGTGCACTTGAGGAAACGTGTTAGCGCGGACTGCAAACTGCGCACGGTTCAGCTCTCTTTTATTGCTACACTCCGTCTGGCGAGGCGCCTTTCCAGAGGCGGCTGCCACTCGCGTTGTAGCGAAATTCCGCGAGTCCCACACCCTCGCATCGCCTCCGAAATGTTCTCCTAGAATTATTCTCGTCACCATTACGGCGTGACGGAGGTAGAGGCTCGCTTCCGATATATGCATGAAATTATCGTGACCGACCAGCCGGCGGGGCGCTTGCCACTCGAAAAGTAGCGGGAATGTCGTTGCCATTGTCGACGAGAGTGTGTCAGATTGAATTACGTGCTCGACGGTATACTTTTCGGGCTGCAGCTCGAAAAGATTTTCGAGTCGCGCGGCTCCAGCTCGGGTACGTTCGTGTAGGGAGGGCATTGTAAATGGAAATGAGCCGGCTATAAGCGTACCCGGTCACCGCGGTTGAGGGAAAAGGTAGGAATATGCCCACGTATCCGCGTATTCTTGATCCTAACACGCGGAATTTTGCGGATAACGCTTATCTGTAAAATCACATATTTATAAAGAAAGACTTTTATGCATAATCCCACCGTGGGAATAAATCCATAGAAATTGCCTCTTGAATAAAGAGCGCCTCGATCCGAAAGTTTCGGCTGTAAATACTCCATTCGGTTGTACAATGTACCCGGGGCAGATTATCCAATTACTCAAATCCTTTCAAGATCGAATCGCTATTATTGAGCGCGTTTATTTATTTTCATCGCGCGCGAAACTCGTTTTTTCCTTTTTTAACTCGATCGCGCGAAATATCAGTGAATTTCCGCATTGTAATGCGATTGATTTCCTGTCAATTTCCCGCGATGATTAACTCGGTGCTGATTTAATTGAATTCGCGGGTTTCGGACTCTTCGGATATTAGATCCGGGATCATCCGGGATGACGCGGATTTGTGTAATCGGATATTAAATCAACTAGATATTTACAATCTTAATACCCGGCTCGCAATATTTCCCGGCTTTTCAGCGGCAAGCAGCGACGACAGGCTCGCGATATCACGGCGCGTTCTTTCGCAAATGAAAAGTCCTCGCCACGAGATACGTCGGCATTAACGTACAGCTTAGTATTAAGGGCGCGTTCTGAGCGTTCCTTTAAGGAGGGGCGAAGAACGAAGGCGGTCGCCCTTTACAATGGTAATCTATGCCACAATTTGCAATTACAAGCGGCGGGAATGCCAAGAATGCCAGCCGTTTCTATACAGCGCTCCTACATCATGTATCTCAGTCACATATCAAGCATATCGACGTTAATTCTCTCGACGTTGTTTACCGGGCTAGTTTCGAATCATTAAGAGGCAGCACGAACTCGAGTGATGTGCGTGCACGTTGCGAGCTTATCACTCGCTATCGGCTGCTATTAGCGTATAAAAACTTTTGCACAAGTCTGGTTTAACCCTTTGAAGCATACATTTTTCTATTGAACCATTTTTCGTGAAACTTTGTGTAGAAGAGTTTTTGGGGTCGCTGAATCCGTTATCAGATTTTCAGAATTCAAAATAGCGGAATTCAAAAGGATAATCGTTCAACTGTAATTCAACTGTGCTAAGAAACACTGCAGCAATATAAAGAATTAATGTATGGGAACGTGGGTTAACCACCGTGCTTCAAAGGGTTAATTTCACGCTGAAATACGGCAAGACTAAAATTTTTATAATTAAGTCTTTTAAATTCTCATATACCTACATGATTGTATAAGTTCAAACGTTGTTCAATAGGTATCAATTATAAATAGAGTGTATTTTCGCGTGACACGCAATGCTCGAAACTTTGTCGATAGCACGAGGGGAAAAAGTACAGCTGCTCTTCCAGATGGGGAATTTAAATTGATCGCAGGAGTAAAGTTTATCTCTTCTCCTCCCCCGCCCCGAAAAAATTTGGTTTCATCCCGGAATTTAGCATTCGTAGCCGGGCAGGTAAAGCCCCCGCCAGATCTTTCGGATCGCACGCGCCGCGGTGGAGGACGCCAATCCTGCGCGGCGACGAGGGGGTTGTAAGCCGAGGGGATGGCGACGATCCGGCGTGAAAATAAAGCGATACCCCGGCGTGACGCACGTAGTACGATCCGCGCGTATCCGGGGATCTTGATGGATCTGACGCAGCTGATCGCGATAAAGCCTAGAGTAGAGCGCGAGGTGGCCCGCGAGCAGAGTCGCTTGGCAAGAATAAACTTGAAAAAGCGCGAGAGCGCGCGCCCGATGCCAGAATGGAGCCGCGCAGATTGGAACCGAGTCAGGGTGGTACGAAAAGGTCAGCCCTCTCGCGCGCCGAAACGCACGGTACCCTCGCGTATACGTATGTAACACCGTTCCAATTTATATCGCATTTGCATGACGCTCCTCTCAGCCGCGGCTGAATTACCCGGCCGCGCTGTCCACTCGACCGTCCGCGAGAACGAAATTACTTCTTCGCGCGCGGAGCGCCGAAACCCAGCGCATAAATTGAACATACATTTTCCCCCGTTCGAGCGTGTTTCTAGCCATAACGTATGCGCGACAGGTCGCCTTTGCACATCGGTCGCCGCGTCTTGCAAATTGCACGCCGCACATGCGCCCTGACCTACATGATTAAGAGGACAGATATAATTTAGCATGTCAAATTGTAATCAGTTTGTTCCGCGCGGCCCCCCCCCTCCCCCCGGCTTGTTTTGCGAATTTAGACGAAAGATCGAAATGCCGAAGTAACGTTCTAATGCGAATTGTGGAGCGGATATCAATTATTTCCGTCTGAAAATGACATCTGCATACTTTAAGAGCGAATAATTAAATTTTCATCGGTTTTGCAAGGGCTGTTGGTATTGGTGAACAATCCGCGTCGGTAGTTTTAATTAAAATTTTATGAAAATGTACAGGTTTTGCAGGCTGATCGAAAAGTACTTGGTTATTAAAATAGTCCCTTCGGGGCCATTCTAATTAAACGTGTTGGTTGGCCCCGCATAATTAGCCGAGGAACCGTCCCGGTCTCTATTTGCGGCCGCGAAGGAAGAAAATAGGGGGAAATTCCATTGATTTTCTCTTTATCTGCCGAGTTTTCGATTGCCCGGCGATATACTTAAACCCACGCAATAAGATTTAATCGAGAGCAACTAAGTACACTCAGAAATGTACTCCATTAGACGATACCCTCGGCACTTTGCAATAAAATCCGGAAACATTGAAGAATAATGGCGAAATGACCCCCGCGTTCCCGCTCGCATTACTCGAGGTAGAATCGCCGCGAAGCCATTTGCAGTCGGATATAATTTAATAAACGGGAGGGAAAAAAAGTACGTGCCATCCACTCTACGATAGGCAGCACTCTCGATCGTGTTTCGAAATCATTTTCTTTGCCGATTTCACCTCGAGTTATTACCTCTTTTAATCCACTAGCGAAATTACCTCCCCCGATAGCGAATTGTCGAGCGGCGACTCAGACTCCGCGCTGTTCATTTTTCTTCCTAGTCTCTTCGTTATGTCGCTCTAGAGATTCGCATTATGTAAAGTACAAAGTGAGTCACTTAACTTGACCGCCCTAAATTACTCGTAAACTGTTCGTTTCGTGAAAAAATTATATTGAACAAAAATTGCATGCTAACGAGGGCATATAACGTAGTAATCTGCTTTCGTTGTCTTGCTTTTTTTTATCGAGATATGAAGATCACAAAATCATATATGATTCCTCGAGTTATCCTGCACGGTAAAAGTTAAGGGACAGTTATAAAAGGTCAATAGTTTGCGAGATTTATGTTCTACTTTATTCCGGCATATTTTTACATGAATTATAAAATACTTCTATTGATTTTTTTGACAACCACACC
>NW_011967132.1:226272-238257 GCF_000949405.1 Vollenhovia emeryi
TTTAATATTTTCATGCACGAAGAATAACGAGGTGAATCAATTGAAAAAAATGCACAGTTGCTTTAAAAAAAGATGGAATTACACATTGCAAATTGCATAATTAAAAAAAACGAAAATATGTAATTGGACGTTGCAAATTGCATAATTTTCTTTAAAAGCGAAATAGCCAAAAACAGATTACTGTAAAAGTTAAGGGCCAGTTAAAAGAGAGTCAATAGTTTGCGAGATTTATTTTCTACTCTATTCCGGTATATTTTCACATGAATTATAAAATACCTCTATTGATTTTTTCGACAACCACACCTTAATATTTTCATGCGCGAAGAATAACGAGGTGAATCAATTGAAAAAAAAAATGCACAGTCGCTGTAAAAAAACGAAAATATGTAATTGCACGTTGCAAATTGCATAATTTTCTTTACAAGCAAAATAGCAAAAAAAAAACAGATTACTACGTTATGCTCCCTAGCGCGTGATTTTGCTGTGATATAATTTTTCCCGAAGCAGTAATTTACGAGTGATTTAGGGTAGTCGAGCGACACATCCCGTATGCGTGCATAAAATACACGATAATCCATTTGTGAATTCGTTGCTTCACTCACAACCGTTTTCGTCTCCGTCGGACAGCGTCCATCCATATTCGTTAGGATTAACACAGAAACATGTGCCGTAGAAACGTGATTTTCGAGAAAAACGCAACAATTAACGATCTATGCAGAATCTCGTGTAATTCGTATCTCCATCATTTCGGTACACAAAGTCCGATGCCGATAATCGGTGATATATCGTGGGTTACTGGTGACAGTGCGCGCCCGCCTGTAGCGTACCTGAATGAGCTTACGGAAGTGGTGACCGCTACTCCCCTTATAAAATTACGCGCGCGCCGCGAAGATTTACGGGCAATAACGCGAGAATCTCGGCTGCCCGCGAAACTCGAGGGGGGGGAAAAAACATTGCCGCGGCGCCGCGTAACACAAGAAGGCTATTCCAACGGGTGTAACGTCCGACGTTGGCCCCCGGGTAGGGGTTCGGAAATGGAACGACATCCGATAGCGGGCCGTCGGCCGTGAGAACCACTTTGCCGTCGCACCGCTCATTGAGGGCGGATAGGTAGGCAGGCGGCTGCCAGACTTGGCCTTTCACACATCGCGGGGCTCAGGAAAGGCGAGGGCTCTTATAAAGAACGGAATTGCTTTCTCGAGAAACATGCCCCGCTTCCGCGGCAAAGAACGTACGAGTGGGTGCCTGAATTACTTTTAGCTGCAGATATATTCCTCGGAGGGACGATTTCTCCCGCGAGATATTCATCTCCGTCCAAATTCGCGACTCTGAATGGGCCGGCGACGGCGGCGGGGCACATACTTTTCCTCTCCTAGGAGATAACGTGATTTATCAGAATACAGGCTTGCCGTGCACTTCTTTTCTCTTCGGTTCTGCCGGATCTCTGTAACGAGGGGAGGAATTGAAAGGACTAATCGAAATTCTTCAATGTCGCCAGCGGTAATTAACAACGTCAGTGTTTCCTTGACCACACCTGGCATCTTTGATCAGACAGAAAATTTATTGCGAAAAATATTACCTCGGCCAGGGACCTCCCTACGGGCGTCATCGGTGAGACGCCCGCCTAGAGTGTAGGGAGAGGCCCATGTTCAAACCCTGGCGGCGGTCATATTTTTCGCAATAAATTTTCTGTATTATTAAAGCATGCCCCGGGTATGGTCAAGAAAACACCGACGGAAGAATTAAAATTCCTGTACCGCGACAGAAATGGCTACACGCGAAAACCGACGACTAAGTCTCCGCCCTGTTTTATCCCCCAGGATTTTCACACGAGTGGCTTTCGCGCGGCGATAATGAAACTTTTGACACTTTTCAAGTGCAACGGGCCGTCAATAAATGTGAAATGCTTGATTAAGATTGTGTTCATCACGGGGATGGGACAATACGTTCTGATCCACATTACTTGCGCCGAAGAGACCATTTCTCGCAACTTGATATTCCACTTCGGGGCTTTATCTAGACAGGTTGATGAATTATTGAATTGTGCCGGTATAACGGTAGACGCCACTTACGAGAGCTCGTCAATGATGTACACTCGACACTCGACGGGCATAAAAATGTTCGGACACGTGGCGCGAATCGTCGAGTGTACGTGCATCAAGGGAAGATGAAGCGATAGTCGTGGTAGTCGGTAAGGAAAGTCTATATATACACGCAAGTCGGTTTGCTATCGCCGTTACAACCGCGAGACAGGGTGATGCTATGTTAGGAGTTGAATCGATGGGTTTACAGTAAAATTTTCTTATAACCTCCGTTCTCGCGAAAATTGGATCGAAATGTGGCATCGTGTTTCCTGCCGAGCTTCGTGCATAACTTTCGACGACACTGCGCTATTAGTGGATTCGATTCAGCAGCATCTCGTTCCTTTGTCTTTCTCGCCCGCACACGCGGATAAAAATAATACTCTATTTAAGGAAATAAAAACGGTGTTGGTATTTTACTGGAATATCGCCAATCATTCGATCTGCAATTATTTTGTAAAATGGAGCGCTAGGTTTTTCTAGCTGTATTTTTCAAAGCCGCGTTTTTACAGTCGCTATTAATAGACTCCGAGCGATTCGCGTTGCAATATAATTAAAAATTGTCAGAGTACAAAGGTGACAGAAGAATCGCGATTTTTCGGGATTTTCGTGATTAATCGCGGACGAATTTCACGTTTCCACGTATCTTATATAGTCTTAATTAATTTTTTTTAATACGAGATTATCAGTTCCACCATTTCAACTTTGATAACTTTTCTGGATATCTTTTCAACGCGAAGAGAAGAAGAATGAGAAAAGTTTGTGCAGAGCACGGTGTAACGCACAAGCCGGGGCGAGACTTTATTTTGTTGTCCAGTGAGAATTCGCCCAATGAATTCGTAATCTCCCATAGGATTATTCATTCGACACGCGTCGACTGCGACATGAAAAGGGCGAGGGAAATTAATAATCAATGGGACGCGGGGATATTTTTTTTCCGCGCGCACGCATTACGGCAAGCGCGTCTTCCCTTGAATGAAAATTGACCTGCTTTATTTCTAAACGAAATGTATAATATCTCGTCGAAGCCCGAGGAGAATTTTAACGTTTTCCATTGTTACGTCGTTACACAATGGCGTCTCGACAGAAGCGCGTGGTTTGATATTTGTTACGCCGTGTTACGCGGCGTACATTATACGTTTGCCTCAGATGAGCTCTATTCTATTCATTTTGATGATTCGCCAGGGGATATTTTAATACATAAACTGTGAGCGTCATTCGCGCGTCGCCCGCTGAATTTGTTTCAACCGTGTTATTACGGTTCCTAGTTACACAGCTACCTCCGTAGTTACATAAAAGTGAATAAACCGCGGAACTAATTAACGCACGTTTCATGCGGGCAAAAGATTTCGCGCAACCAAATTGAAGATAGTCGAACTATTAATGTCGCGCTCCCGGGAAAGAAATTACTTTCGCCCGCGGAATTACGCTCAAGTTCCTCCCGCGGGGTAATTTTATTTGCATACATTTCCATGATCTGGAAAAGTAGAAATATCGACCGTACAATTTAACATAATTAATTTGCACCTTCGTTTGAACGCTAATTATACGTTAGGGTACATTAAGTGTACCTAATCGCACGTAATCGCTCGATTATTTAATATCGAGAGCCACGCCGAGAGCGATTCGAAGCGGCGCCGTTTGCTCGGCAGTTCGCGGCCGGTGCCTCGCGACGCGAGAGTTAATAAAAGTCTTGGATATTTACTCCCCCCGCCCCCCGCGATTTTCTCTTTGCTGCACTTTGTTTATCTGTGCTTGAAGACGATGGGAAAACCACGATGCGGCCGCGCTATACGCGCATTCTTGCGTTACGTGCACGGCATCGATAAGTCTTCCCTCTCGTTCCACTTTGAAATATTAATTTATGTGATATCCGCTGCGCGAACAAAGTCTGAAGTTGAACTTATGATTCACGACTCTCCGGTATCAACAATATCGCGAGGGTTTCTGCTTTGGTACTGGTTTCCTTGGAGACCGCATGAAACCGACCGCAGGAAAACGGAGAAGATGGGGAAACATCATTACCACACTTTTCTTACGTTACGGCACTCCGCATCTCGAACCTTTGACTGTCTCAGCAAATAGATACTTAGCTAAGACGGCTCTCGATATTAAAAGTAACAAACAAACAAAAAACAGCGGGCACCGAGAGGTAATAAACAGCGGGCTCGGGGAGCGGGAGGGGGTAATAAGTGAAATTAATTAATGAACAGAAAAGCGGTCATTGAGAGGCTGCGCGGTCACCGGTGCGTGATTTATTCCTACAACGTTCTTTAATCAGTAATAAACGTAATTACACGCCGAGCGTTTCGGCGCTACTTTAAGCCACATCTTCAACGATGCGGTAACAAGCAAAATAGAGTAACCTCGTGTTCTCTAACGAGCCGGATGAGTGCTTTTCATATTGAATGTATTTCGCGCGTATATTTCGCGGGTGAGATCCGAGTGGAACTTTCGCTAATGATCGTAGCGCGGAGGGTCCGAAAAACGTGACAGTAAAAAATGGGGCTTCGGTTAAAACCTGGAGTAACTCCATATCTTAACAAAAAGCGATCGGTAGAATTGAATTAGTGGTTGTCGAAAGACAGTTACGATGTAAAATGAAAAGCTAGACGGTATAGATAGAAAACCAGGTGGACGAAAGCTATAAAACGATAAATTGGGAGGTGAACCTTATCTCGGTTACCGTTACATTGGACTATTCTTCCGTGGCTCGTCGGGGAACGAGAGATTACCTTATTTTACCGCATCGTCGAAGATGACTCGAGGTAGAGCCGTGACGCTCCATGTACAATTACGTGTCTTATTACTAATTAATGAACGCTGGCAGAAATAACTAACGCAACGCACCGAACTCTCAATGCTCCCGTTTCCGTTTGTTACTCCTCTGATTTTCTATTTGCGGTCCACTTCGCTTTTCGTACTTTGCTTTTAGTTCCTTTTGCTCGCGAGTATATATTTTCCCAGTAACTACTTTAGGATCGGCTTCACGGAATTAAAGGTCGAACTGTATCTCTATTTCCCCTGGTACTTGTAGAAAATCGAAGACAAAACGCGAGGTATTTTTAGAGATAATTACGAGGGGGGAATACCGTGGATTTCATTTTATCGCCGCGGTAAAAAGAAATAACGACGAGTAAAATTGCGTGTAAACGCTGCCTTCGAAAGGGGACAAAATGCGTGCCGAGAACTACTGTTTCTACGGGGTACACCTCGCCCAATAATCTCCACTTCATCAAGGTATCTCCAACTTACCCGATGCATGATCGCGGCTCGCATTATCAACCGGCCGATTGTGTCTGCCCAGCGCGTCTAGAGTCCGCGGGAGACAGCGGGGGAAAGTGTACAAACGGAACGCATCGAACTCGCGCGATGCGGCAGGAGGGGGAGGGGGAGAAATTCGCGCGATGCCGGGAGTGAGAAGGGTACGAGGGAATGCGAAAGTTTCCAAAGTTCCGCGGAGCGGTTTACGGCGGGGCACACGCTCGGAGCGTAGATCGATAGTGACGTGGCGAGATAAGCCAGGAGGAAAGCGAGGAAAGAATGCGAGGGAGGGAGGAAAGTGAAGGTGGAAGGCCGCGGGCACGAGAGGCACGCACGCACGCACGCACTCGATGTGTTCGCCACCGGCGCGCACGCAACAGCCTGGGGAGGGCACGTCCTCACGCCACGAAGGCCCGCGCAGCACTGACTCTTTCTACTGGGCGCTCACTCCGCCGTGGTCCGCGACTCGACTCGATATGCGAGAGGGCGAGAGAGAGAGACGAACGCGGCGCGCATCACGGCGGAGCGAAACTGATAACCAGGGGGCTCGCTTTGGCGGGTGAGTAGCTAATGAACCGGAAAATCGGAATAATACGGACGACACACGTTTATACGGTTTGCAGTGCGAGACAATGCAGTTTTGGCCAGATGCATCTTTCCCGAAAAAGAACGGCGTCGAACTTGCGAAGATTGTATCTCGATTTTACGCAATTTCCGGCTTGTTCTGGTCCAGAATGGAACGCTCAGGCAGAAAAACCGAAGGCAATAAACCGCTGAGGACATTGTGGTGTACAGATTTGCGGCGTTACTGGCCTTGCTGTGGTATTAGAAAGATAAAATAAGATAAAACAAGATAATGCCCGCTGGGCGTTCGTATAGGCGTTGGTTGTACATGATTTTGGTCAGCGGTTTACCCCCTCGAGAAAAAACCGAAAATTGCGTAAAATCGAGATACGATCTTGCGAAAGAAATCAGTCGAGGGGGAAACCACTGAGGGTATTGTGGTGTACAGATTTGCGGCATTACTGGGCATTACTGGGCATTTTTGGGCATTAGGCCTTGCTGGGGCATTATACAGATAAAATAAGATTAAGTAATGCCCACTGGGCATTAGTGGGCATTGGTGTACAAGATTTTGCTCAGCGGTTTCCCCCTCGAGATCGGTCGATTTGTCGCGAGAATCTTGGTCGCGAACCGGCCCACGGGGTGACCTGCGCGGGAGACGCGAGTTCTATCTGGATGCGACATACGCGCGGAATTAGGTATAACGCGCGATTGGGCGTTGTTTGAGAATTTACGTTAATGAAATATAATTGCGTTTACGGTTCATTTGAACAAGTCGATTTCCATTTATGTCATTTTACACACTCGTAGATTAAATTATTCGACGGTATCCATACGGCTCGTATGTAATAATACGTTATATTATTAACGTTTACCATGTTTCTCTCAAAAGCGCGCCGCGCTTCAAACGCGGCGACGTGTACAAATACGCAGCGAAATCAATACCGATCTGAGGCACGGTTGATTTTACAAACGTCGCGAGTCGCCGAGGGTTTCGCGCCGAGCCAAACGAACCTCAAACAATCGGCCGTGATCAAAAAGTGGCGGGCTCTGATTGACGGGGCGCCTATTCTCATCGCGATTACTAATCGCCTCCATTGGCAGCCGGCTTTCGAGGACAACGCGCCGAGATCAATTGATCGATTATCCGTAATCAGATAACTTACACTCGAGCAGAATTTCGAAAGGTCAGACGAAGCTGTCCGCTCGTACGGCCACCCTCGTACGCGGGGACACTTTGCTCCGCTCGCTTGCTCGCCAAAGCCTCGCGGAAGCAAAGCCTACGGATCTCAAGGATCGATTTGTGCGACGGTATTGCACTGTATAAACCTGTCATTGTAATCGTTATTATTTATGAATGGCATCGGCTACGCCGCGCGATCCCCCGATCGTGATTAATTTTATGCGTTATGCATGTAGACGGCTAATTCTAATTGCCATTTAACGAGATGCCTAAGAGATTAAGCGCATTTACGAGGGTGCAAGCTAATTCGTTGCAACAACATTACGACACGGTGTCTAATTAGACGCCACATCCTAGGTAATTGTAATTACGAAAAATATATCGCAATTATTGCTGCTCGAGACGCCCGAAAGATTAACAAAGCGCATCTGCGAACGTAAAATGTTGCCGCAATAACATGACGATGTGCGGCACATAATTATGCATTACGGCTAATTATAATGACGAGAAATAGCGCGCATCGTCGTGTCGGCGAGCCATATCGGGCCCGGGGTGTACGGTTTACCGTTTCACGAGGCCGTAAATTAACATACGACAATAATTCGGCAATCTTTTATTAGCCCGCGCGGCGCGCTACATTTTACTTCTCAATCTATATTAATACCCGTGACTCTCGAATATACTTCTCTTTAGCGCGGGCATACGTCAAACACGTGTTGCTACGCAATTCGTTACGTTCGCGCGGCCGTCTACTCGTCGGTGGACGGTTCGCCGAGTGCCAAGGGCTTAATTTGTGCGGAACGAGAGATTAATCTGGCTTTAAAGCGATTTTGATACGCCCGACCGTTTCCGTCTGTCCCGCGGGGACGGATCGTCGAGTGCCCCGGCATCCTAACGACGTGCGGTTCGAGCGCGCTCGTATTAAGGACGAGTCGTCGCGCGCACGCACGACGAAACGAAAAAAAGAAAAGAGAAAAAAAAGCTGAATAAATTCCGCCGCTTTGACATTTGACAATGAAACAGTAGCCCCGAGTGCACTCGACACACGCATTCGCAACGCGGCGCGTGCAACTAATAACACCGCACTCGCGACAGTGTCTGTGGGAGAAAAAAATATACAGGGGCACTTGAAATTACTATCTCGATTTACTTCGAAATTGCAATCTGTTGGAAAGGGCGAACAATGGCGCGACGGTGAAACAGTGATTGGCTCGGGACGAGAGCGCGAGCTCGCGTTACATTCCTCGAGGGTAGATTCGCGAATTAGCTGGGTAATTAGCGTCGATACTTTTTCTCTCTTTCGCAGTAAAAAGTTGGTCTTTGACGCTTCTCGGCGCGAATCGCGTAATATGGAAATTGGCCCCCGGAGGGAAAGGATGCAGTTTGCACGCGGCTTATCCTCGCGAGCGTTGCAATAATGCGTGGCCGCTCGCGCGCATTGTTTGTTTTAATCAGAATAAAATGCAGGACGCGCGGCTGGCGTGACGAAAATGAAGAGCCACGCGCCGGCGAATATATCGATCCCACGTGTCCGGCTCGTTTTGCGAAATTTATATACCCGGGTAATACTAAGGTTTTATATATGACACGAGGTCTGTTGGTCACGAAGGGCGTCGCGTTCGGGACAAGAGAACAAATTGTCAAGGTTGCAGTCCCGGCGGGATTAATGGATTGGGTCGGGCGAATCGGGGAAATGTACCTTCTCATGCAATATTGCGTCCACCTGTAATATTAAACGAAGCGTTGCACGCCGTTAGTGCGATAATTGAGGCGCGACCGCCGGGTTGATTTTCATTTTTCTGACGCCCCTCCGTGATATGCCTATACGAATGCGATTAAAATGCGGAATTATTTCCTCTTTCTCTCCCTCCGTCAATTAATCTCCATGCTGCAAAATAATTCGTTTGTCAAAATGTATGCGTGCAATGCGGCGAACGTTCATTTGTGCAAATACTCGAAAGAATGATATTTAATTATAAAAGTGCGACCAGTGATATTACGTGCGTTAAATAATTCGCCCCCGCGTAAAATAACATTCAACAATATTTAGTAGCGACAGGTATTCGACGGGCGTCCGTTTGATCGGTTTATACACGTAAGCTGCTCCTCCGTTAAACATTTCGAGGGAATTTTTGCGCGAGCGTCGACGAAGTAACGGCCGCGACATTTTACGAGAATGAGGGAGAGTACTCGTCGCCTGTCGCCTCTCAGCCGCTCCGTCGTTTATTGCATGTGTAACATTCATTAACTGTCCCCTCGTTCACCTGGGAACAAAAAGATCATCGTGACACGGCCGAGTCGAACGCCCGAATCCCCGGCGGGACTGGAAAACGTATACCGCGGGTTACACACGCGAGTGTTCTATTTTCGAATCCATTTCACGTCCGCGGAGACCCAGGCGCATCCGAATGGACGAAAACCGTCCGTCACTTCGGCAATCTAATAAATATCGACGTGATACATCGCACACGGCGGCGGTTCCTCCATCTCCTGCGAGAATTCTCCAAGAGCTCTTCGCCTGCTCTCCCCCCTCTCGCTCCCTCACCCTCTCCGAGTCTCGCCCCCTATAACTCGATAGATATATATGGCCGCGACGCCGAAGCGTTACAGAGACCGACCCAATTCCCCCCCCGAATCCAGTATAACGACTACGCTTTTGACCGGGTCTTCGTGCGCTGCACTCCGGAGACAATCTCGTTAGTCGCCGCCGTCGACTACGACGGCAATGGAAAAACTAATCATCTGCTCCAAAGCCTTGGGGGTTAATGGTGTGCCCAAGCGACAACTCGTGTTTTTTTTTAAATTCATGACACGTCTTAGCGTGTGACGGTCTTAACGAGATTACCGGCGCTACTCTCTAGCGTGACCTCCATCGCGTTGTCTTTCACCTATGGATTCTTTGACTAATTTCGTATCGATTTTTCATTAATGATAATGTCAAAGACAGAGAGAAAGAGAGAGAGAGAGAGAGTAAATAGTTTCTTATCTGAGGCAGCTGCTGAGGAAAGTGGAGCGCCATCGAATTTTCGTAGAGAAAAAAAAGATGGGAAGAAATTTATGGAAAAGATTGGCCGGTTATATCGGCACGAGACGCGCTTGCGAAATTAACAGGTTTAATTTAGTCATCAAATAATATTGTACCGACACAGTTTCAACATTTTATGGCTGGTCGAACATCTTGAATTTGCTCGGGCTGTTACGCGACGTTCATTGAATTAGGAACAAATTTTTGTAATTGTCAGACATTCCAAATGACATTTTGCTTATATGCGCTTTAGATGCTTATTTTATAAGGTAGAATTGGGCGGTCTGTTTTTTTCCCCGGTGAATTTTTACTCGAAAAGAAGGGGAAGAGGGCGAGGAAACGACCCACGGTTCTAAATGATTCTACGACGCTTCACGTCGTGCCAGGTAGACATCGCCGGCTCTCTTCTCTGCGGGTCAATGCCTATCGACTATTTTTACCTTATAGGAAGGGTCTCGCTGCTCTCAAAGAGAGGCATTCATATATAATCCCCTTTAAATATTCAAAGAAAGATGCAAAAGTCGCCTATCATTCCATGTGTCCCGTGCAACTTCGAACATATAACTTTTATTCGAGGAAGTTGTTACTTGTTTCACAAAGCAACATTCCAGCGCTTGTTATTCTATAACGCGCAACTATTGTAGGAATAAATCTGATAACTTTCTTCAAAGGACTATTATAAATATGCAGTGATGATCGGACAAAAGCCATTTAGTACAATACAATATTTAAAAAATGAGATGTTGAAACAAAAGGGTAAAATATCTTTAGGTGATCTAAAATAAATCGGAAAAGTAACAAACATGTGTCCGCGTACGTTTTCGAGGTACTTTTATTTTTTGTTCGGCTACCTAGAGTTATTTTTATTTAATTTAAGGTACAAATTTTATTATAAATTAGTAATGTTTTTCGCCTTACCTTATTAGACCCAAAACGACGCCTTTCATGTCTATACAGGCCTCCGACGATCTCGAGGATATGAGAATCCTCGCGGAGCAAGAATCTTATTGTTCCAACAGTCTGTCCCCCTTTGAATTATTTCAAATGGCCGAAGGCCGGCACAGCGCGATTCGAACGAATTACCGGGAATAACTTCGTGATCGCGTATTTGTCGCGTTTTTCTCCACTTTTAATCGTCGGCGAGACAGCTGCAATAACGCCAGTGTTTTGTTTCTGGGCGAGATGAAATCGGGCTGCAGCGAGTTGCCAAGTATCTCCCAAAGTACATCGCGTCGCGATACAGCGATGAGAATTCGTCGTCGAGTGTACCTCGGTAGAAAGAGAGGCAGTGAGATAGGATGAGGGGGAGAGAGAGAGAGATGCAGTAGGGTGAGATCCAATGTTGAGCATTTCCTCTATGCAGCGATCAAGCATGCAATGAGGACGCGACGGGGATGTCTCGCAGAGCCAACAAAGCGAGTACACGTCGCCTGGCTGCGAGTGCACGTCTTATAAGTCAGCGGAGCAAAGTGAGCGGAATCAATTCTAAATTTAGCTATTTTTATCTGTTGCTAAAAAGCTGGCAAAGAAAAAGAGTTCGTTACTCCGTGAGTCTCCTTACATGGCGTTGCGCTGAGGGAAGACTGAATTAGCGGGGCGATACGTAACAAAATTATAATAACGGTGAGAATTAGGCGCTGATCCGCCGCGTAGAAATATTAATTAGATTCGTTCCCGCTGACTCGGCCCCGCGAACTTATAAGACGTTGCGAGCGCCAGATTTTTCCTGGACCCGCGAGTGAGGATCAAGCTTTCCGCATCGTCAGCCTGATGCCAAGAAATCTATTTACGGCGACGTCACCACGTTTTTGGACGTCCAAGGCCAGCGGCTAACAACTCTCTTATTTACCTTTATTCGCCCTTAAAGA
>NW_011967132.1:240564-258122 GCF_000949405.1 Vollenhovia emeryi
TAGAACCGTTCCCGCTGACTCGGCCCCGCGAACTTATAAGACGTTGCGAGCGCCAGATTTTTCCTGGACCCGCGAGTGAGGATCAAGCTTTCCGCATCGTCAGCCTGATGCCAAGAAATCTATTTACGGCGACGTCACCACGATTTTGGACGTCCAAGGCCAGAGGCTAACAACTCTCTTATTTACCTTTATTCGCCCTTAAAGCTCGATTTACTTCGGTGCACTTCATTTAATTCTTATACACGGTTTAACGAACGGCTATTCCGCGAATATAATTTACAAGAGATACGCGCGACCCGAGCTTTTAAATATTAACTGATCCGATTAAGCTCTTGCAAATTGATACAGATAAATGTGTCACACGTAACGTATTACAGTGCGCATAAATTTTAGATAGAAAAATAATTCATAGACGAATTTTCGATAAGGGATTTTGTTTTTAATTTTTTCCCCAAATTTTAAAATAATTTTCTCCTCACGCAAATTAATCTGTCTTTGTTGTTCGCTGTATCTGCCGTTGCAACGTGACGAATGTTTATCTATGATGACGGCCGTCGAAATTTTATCTGCATGGACGATTGCCAATTTCCAGGAGGTTTTTCTTCCTGTCGAATTTACTTACGGCCACATTTGCATCGCTCATAAATTCGCTCGAACGTGTATCCACGATTGTGTGCACTTCGAGTATATATAAATTTTAGAGTCTCTCGATTTATCGATTTTATCATGTTCGCTACAAAACGGCGATCGCGGAAAAATTTACATACATGAAAGAAGAATGGGATTAGTTTAACCGGTTAATTGTAGATTACAGGTTTTACATTAATGGGATCGTAGTAGCATTTTGCATTTTGTTGGCGGCGATGATTAACCTTTTAATTATTTTGAAATTTTACTCGGTATAGCAAAATAACGGCCAATCGATGTGAAAATTGATACGTCCATGTGCGTCAAAGCAGTGAATCGCGTGAATTTTGTATGCGACGAATCGCATACTTGTACAATTTTACTTACGATATTTGTCACGTGTGTATAAACGATCAAATGACAGCGATAGTATCGAATTGTTATTCCTCTCGCCGAGTAATTCATTATTATTATTCAGAAATATCGTTAATGAGGCAGAAAATAGCGCAACTGGGCGAGTGGCGAACCTCTCTCTCCTCCGTCCGATGTGATTACCTCTTTGCTTCTTGCTGATCTTGCAAGACGCGTGTTCAACGCCGAGATATATAGGTAGTCTCGCTAGATTGGATGCAATTACCACGGACTGTCGGATTCCGAGCGCTAATTTTATATTCGCACGTAATTTTAGAGGGCAATGCGCGCACTTTCAATGACGCGCTTCTATTTCCACGCTGAGCGCGGAAAGAAACGAAGGCGACTTAAAATCCCCTTAGGTCTTCGTGCTGAATGGTTATTTAAATAATGATGCTTTATCGGCGGAATTTGTTGAGTATAATCGAAATAGCGGTCGCTTTAATGAACGTAAATACCGTAAACGTCTCTTCGTGTACATCGATATTCCATAGAATTCTTTACTTAGACACTGCAGCAGCCTCTAAGTGTCTCCGTTTCTCGCGTTATTCTTACCTTCCGTCTATCGAAGGGGCGCTCGTTCGAGCAGGTTCGCCGGAGAAAGAAACGCAAGAAGCGTGCACAACGTTACTCCCGTGGAGAAAATCGATCGCTGACTGTATTTGTCTCTATACAATTAAGCTCCCTGTCTATTACGATCGATGGCTTGATACACTGGCGTACAATGAAGCTCCGTCGATATCGCGCCAATTTCAAAGGGGAGGCGATTCTCCGTCACGACAAATCTAGAGACCCTGCAATCAGAGACTGGACCCAGTAAGAGTTCGCCAAACTCCGACGAACTCTTATGGCCGGTCTCTGATTGCAGGATCTCTAGACAATTGGAGCGACGCGACGGTGAGACCGCAAACTTGTCACGATATGCACTATGCAAGGCAGGTGTGTAGTCGTAAGCTCGCACGTGGCGCAAAGAATCGATGGCGCTGTCACCTCCTTGACGTTTCATCGCGGAAAAGATGAGCTTCGCGGGCTCCTCGTCGCGCTCGGCGAGAGACACCCGATGATTCTTTCGCGACGCGAGCGACGGTATCGCGTACGTTACCACACGTACTTCCGCGAGAAAGTATTCACCGGAGGATTCAGTGGCTGATACGAAGACGCGCGGGGACGCTCTGCAGAAAATAGACGAGTCAACGGGAATCAATGGGACCTCATTTTCCCGATTTTCCGTCTTCGATTTATCGGAAATTAATTTTTTGCAGAAGCGGAGAAACTCGAATTTTATAGCAGAAAGGACGACTGACAGTCGCGACGTCAGAAGTTGGCGAAATTATTTCCGTTTTACTAATTGTAAGTCTTTTCAATCGAATCCTCCGCCAATTTTTCTGCAGGGCGACCACGGCAACGGCGAAACCGGGGGCGAAGACTAAGCGGGTATCCCTGTTGGGCGAGATCGCGATAAGCGCGACCGCCAACTACCTACCGATTGGTCCTCCGAATTGTTTGTCAATGATTTGTACACGTGTTGCAAATTATAGATTTACTCCACTGCTCATTTCTTCCCTTCCTTTTTTTTCCGTCTCGCCGATTTCTCTCGCGTGCTTGCACTGCGCGCGTACACAGCGCATACGCAATACACGCGATTCACAATTAGCTCTCTCCGTATTTCTTTGTTTTAAATATATATATATGTATATATGTATATATCGTTTACATTTGTTGCTACGTCCGGTTTTTCAAAGTATTTCCCGTGTTACATTCTCTCATTCTCTCTCACTCTCCCTTTCATTCTCATTCTCTCTTTCTCGCGCGCGCTCTCTCTCTCTCTCTCTCCCTCTCTTTCTCTCGGGATCTGCATCGTTAACGGATTGTGCACATATACACGTACAAGTAACATATACGACGTAGCAGTCGTTGAGAACATTCATGATTGACTTTTGCTACAATTATACAGCTCACTTAGAGTACAACTGTTCTGTTATACAAATGATTTCTCTCAACGTGACACCTGCGACCTGATGCTTCGTCTTCTCAACGTATGTATGTGTGTGCGCGTGCGTGCGCGCGCGCGTGTGTGTGCAGTGTATTGGTAGATTATTGTTTTATCATTAACGTAGTTATTATTAATATTAGGCGTATATATATAGTACAGTTTACGCACCGTACGATACATACATACAGACGCCCGCGACAGCCGGGAAAATTTCTTGCCATTTTATTGATTAGCATTTTTGGGTTACATCGATAGGTCGGTCCTCTTTGCCCGCGCTCTCTACACTTTTGCGTCTCTTCTTCCGATTCTCTCGCCAGAAATGTGCACACAAAGCGAGGAAAGTCGGGGCACGAGACATCCTTCCGGTTGTCGCGATTTGAGCATTTTGGGAAATCGACTCGCCTCGTCTCGCAAATGTGTCCGCGCCGAATCACCAACAACGTACTCGCGTTACGTTTGCACTTGAAATTCTAGTACTATAAATTAGATATAGCGCGTAAAAAAATTGTATATATTTTTCGAAAGGAGGAAATCTTGTCTCGTGCTCTCACTTTCCCTCCTACTTTGTCTCGCACCAAGTGGCGAAAGTATAGAAAAAGGAGAGAGACCTAATTGAAGAAGACGGGGACTCCGAAGTCCCGTGTAACTTCAACGAGTTCGGGTTTTAATGCCGCGTCGTGAAAAATAGACGTGGGAACCGATCTCCGCTTATCCGTGAGCGGAAGCGCGACAATCGGCGTGAAATCTTTCCGCGATCAATGCAGCAGAAAAAATGGAACTCGTCGAAATTAAACCCCTCTCAATGTTCTGCGTGACACTCCGCGCGCTTTTCCACACACGCAGCCTCTCCTCCCTTCCCGTCTTTCTCTCACTCTCGGTAGCCACGAGGACACGCATTCGTTGCTCGACGGTTCGCTAATTCGCGATCGATTAATTACGCCATTGATCGGTGCACTCGGTGTCGCGGGCCGCGTCATCTCCGACGTGCCACCCGCGGAGAACCCGCGCGGCTAACTTAACGCGTACGTTACACCTCATTACAGATTCAATGATACATGATAGAGATACCTTTTTGTCTTTATTATCTCACTTATGTACAGAGGGCAGCTTACCTAGTACGTTTAACGCCGGATGACGACTGAAGTAGTAAGCGGGACGCCGGCACTCCTCGATAATTGACGCCAGATCGATGCCGCTGGTTCCTCTGAATGATTTACAATACACCTGAATTTGTATCCGGCCCTGTTATGATCTCGGCCTTCGTCGATCCCGATAATAATGCTCGCTAGTGCCTCCTACCTTAAATCATTTTCGCGGAGAGTGCCATTAGGGTCGATACAATATGGAGTGGCTGACTGATTAAACGTTACACGGTACTCCGCGCCGACGGTGTCTCTTGAAAAACTCAGGGATCTAACATTTTACCGGTGACGATGTTCCCTCCTCCCTTTCCCTCCCCAACCTTGTCGTGCTGGGAGTCGGTTAATAGATAATCGTGCGGGCAATTGGTTACACACAGCAGGCGTCACAAAAATTGAGTTCCCATTGCAATACAGTTCGTCGCTCAATGTGCCTTGATATTATTACAACAAAGATTCGTTTTCGTTCTGAACGAAACGCAAATGAACTTACACAAATCGCCAAGAGTAATGGGAAATTAAATAACGATACAATCGCAAGTACTGACAGTGCGATCAAACTAGCTTTGTGACGTTACCAAGAAATAATGTTATATTGCAATCAATCTGAGTAGGATGCTAAAACGTCCGCGACGATGTACTTGAGTCGCAAACGAAAGAAAAAGGAAACGCAGTTTGGGGTCGTTGGATTCACATGCTTGAATTTTCATGAGCGAAAATCAATTGTGCATACGATCGGCATCGCGTGTCGCCGTCGTCATCATCGAGACCCTTTCTATCTAAATACGACAGTTAGGTACACACCGAGTGTCATGTCAGTGAGTCACCGATTGCGCGTGAATAATCGAATACTATTGATTAAAACAAGACGCCCCGTGTGCGCCAAAATAATCGGATGTGGGCGACATTTCGCTCTAAGGGCGCGTTAATTTTTACAAATGGGCACGTTACTTTGAAATTTTTATTTTCAATGTTTGAACAATTTTTCAGTTTATAGTATCCGATTATATTATCGATCGTCAGACTTATTTAACTCGCCGCTCCAATTATAACGAGACTTTTAACGTAAACGTAAACTAAACCGTGCTCACGCGTACCTCGCTTCTGTATTTAACCCTTTGACTCCTTTGGTCTCCGTGAACATTTAAACGTTCGTCGCTGAACCCTTTATTGCCGCAAATGTCACTAATTGTTATAGAATATCGCTAAATATTAAATATATCTGACAATATTTAAATATAAATACTCTCTTGAATAATACGTCTTTCTAAACAGCTTACAATTGCAACTTCGAAGCGACATTGAAACGTGAACTTTGCGCGTACGTTGTCTGCGTTGCCCGCGTCAAATAAGACAGGAGGAGCTAAAGGGTTAATTCGACTCTGTTACGTCTCCGATTGGTCGGCATTTTCAACTCGTCGAGTTTTGCCGGGTGATTGACGCTTATTGTCAGATTTTCCTGGGCGTATCTTACTTAATGCGTGGACTTGAGACATGGAATCGCTTCCTTTTGCGTGAGTCTACGGTGCCAAACATCGAGTGAGCAACATCGTCCCTGCTATAACGATCGTCGTCATTAATCATTATCAACCACAAAACAAAATGCACCTTCGTCCAATCCCTTTCCCCTTGCTATCTACTTAATCTCCCTTTCGTCAACGGAAACCGAAACAAGCATCATTCCCTTGGATTTCAAATCTCGATGTCGCAGATACGTGAGCCTGATCTTTATGTACAAATAGCCGGCAAACAATTATTTTGGCATAATGTGAGATGCACGATTTTCCCGGTCGATAGAAAAATTACCGCGAAAAGTACGATTGAATTAGATGCTTTTGCGAAAAACTTTCTTTTCTTGCTCCAAAGTCGTTTTTATCCAAACGATAGACGCTAGCTCAATCTTTTGCCCCTTCTGGTTTCCCTGAGGGAAGTAAAGAGTTGACGAAAAATCTCCGTTGAGTTTAACTAATGTTTCTTTCTCACAGCGTGAATTTATATGACAATTATAATTGACATTTACTTCTGATAATGAAAACGCGACGTTTGGCGCGTTTTTTTCCCCCTCTGATGTGCCGTATCTGCAACATAGAAATTTGAACTTTCGAAATTGTTTTGAGTCCATCTTGGACTCTCGTCAAGTAAAGGAACTGAAAGGAAAACTACGACCGTTCACTGGACAGTCGTTGGCTAACTCGGTCGCACCTCGATGATCACAATCATTATGTATATATATATATATATATATATTTATAGCGTACATTAGTCATATATATCATCTCGCGCCGAGAAAGAGTGAAAAGAAACGAAAGGTGAATTTTGAAATAAATATAACGAGAGGGAACGACGAAGTAAGTGGACTAGTTAACACACCAGCGTCGCACACGACACTTCCTCCTCCTCCTCCCTTTCTTTCTCTCTCTTTCTCTCCTTCTTTCTCTCTTTTTCTAACACACGTAACACACACGTGCACACATGCGCGCAGACACACGCACAAAATACGATCTCTCGTTTTTCTCCCCCCTCCTCTTCTGTGTGTCGACGCATTTTTTTTAGCAATTACAGTTAGTGTTCGCTGGATTGGTCGGCTGATCGGTGAGTCGTTGGCCCTTGGTCTGACCCATACCGCCCGCCCCCATCAGGGTCGGATCATTGTCCAGAGATTCGCTCATCTTGTCGCATATTATGTCCACCAGCTGCTCGAACACCGCCTGCCGAAACGAGAGAAAGAGAATCGATCATCTACGTGACCTCGCGATAGGCGGGATCGATATGCCTCGCATTCGCGTTCTACTCCGAGACACAATAGAGCGAGATTGGAAACGTGTCGGAGATTGAAAATGAGGCCATACGAGTTTTAACTTTAATTGCGTATAGACACACAAAATTGTGCAGACGAAATACCTGGGGAATTACGTTTCTCTTTTAACAAACTTTCTTGACAAAGATTCCGCTTCGAAGGAAATTAATACTTTGAAGTAAAACTACCGCAGCCACTGTGCTACTTTTTAAATAATATATCATGAACGTTCAAGTTGTTGATTAGATTATGCTGGCGAAACAATTATTAATTGCTAATAGCTACGGTTACTTATATTATTTTATACAAGTTGAAAAGCAACAGGAAAGTATCTTTTCTATTTTTCGTGTAAACAAATATTCGTCAGTATTTTTAGAAAAATGAGGTTTGCGCTGTTTATTTGTCAAACAGCTGATCAGTTTCCAAATATGACACGTACCTTGACATTGATGTTCTCTTTAGCCGATGTCTCGAAGAATCGAACTCCTAATTGCTCCGCCAACTGTTTACCTCTCTCGGTACTGATCACTCTCTCCTCTTCCATATCGCACTTGTTGCCCACGAGAATTACTTGGGCGTTGTCCCACGAGTAGTTTTTTATTTGTGTGATCCAATCCTGGACTGAATTGAAGGATTCCTCGTTTGTGATGTCGTACATTAGAATGAAACCCATCGCGCCTCTGTAGTAGGCCGTCGTGATCGTTCTGTATCTTTCCTGACCTGCCGTATCCTGTAAGGATGGCAATAATTACCAAAAATTACAACTACGTTGTAAATAGTGTGATACATGGAACGTTGCGTGCAACGCGACATTTCTGAAAGTACGCAGTTGGAAAATTCGTGTTTTCTTGTTAAAAAACAATGCTGGTTAAAATTTTTGTGTTAAACGTTTAACACGTTCATGTGTTAATTGACCTCAAATGGAAAATTATTAAAACAACTGAAGAGAAATGTTAAAACAACACAACGTGTACTTATCTTTAAATCTTACACAATACATATGTTCTATGTTATTAGTAACAAAATTTGTCTTTACAGAATAAAATGTCGCTTTTATTCTATACATATAACATAAGTGAGAGTGATTTCGAATCGTCATTTGACTTATTACATCTGTAAAATGTAAAAATTACAATTTCAACAGTTCATTTTGTCATTAAATATATGTTAATTTTACAGAAAATTTATTTGAAATTATTTTAAGATTCGCATTTATTTGGTGTCAAAATATTAACAGAGTATTGACACAAAAGTTCGTGTAGACCGTTTGGGATATGCGATATCTGTTAAATTTAACACGAGTTTTTCAACTGCGCGCTGTACAAGTACAGTTTGTTAAAATATCAGTTAATAAGTAATTCAAAACGGCGTATTCGTTATATGGCCTATTTTAAATTATTACTTTAATATGTATGTATATGAGTTTCGTAGAGTGTATGTTAATATTACAACGCGTAACGGCTGTTTTTCGCCAGGAAATTATATTACACGTGCATAACACGTCGACTATACTGACCCAGATTTGTAGCTTGACCCTTTTGTCGTGTCTGAAGACGGTCTTCACCTTAAAGTCGATTCCTACGGTTGACACGAAAGCCGAGGTAAAGGAATCGTCCGCGTAGCGAAAGAGGAAGGAGGTCTTGCCGACGGACGAGTTGCCGATTATCAGCAACTTGAACATGTAGTCGAAGTTTTGATCCGCGGCATCTCTGCCATCCTGACGCGCCATCTGCGAAGGGATCGTATTAGCTTAATTTATGAACTCGGATCATTTTAATATTTTCGGACTTATATATTTAAAAATTGAGGAAATTATATAAATGAAACGGTCTCCGATTATTTCTTGAATTTAACATTTCTAAGACAAACTGTCTCTTGGAAATGTGAAATTCAAGAAATGACTCGATCGCGAGATCAAAAGTAAATGTTAGAACTAAATTAGGATTTTTTTTTTCCGACGAGTTAGATTAATAATTATAGAAATTACGGAAGCAATGGGTTATACTTTTTCATGTTTCGTGATACTTATTTATAGATCGGCGATTTAGGAGAAAGATATATACGAGGCTTGTATATTGCGATTAGCTTTGCATGTGCACGTCGTTAAACTGCCCGTTGCTCGACACGGGACGAGATGGACAAGAGGAAGGTGTTCGATGCGATAGATGAGCTTACTAGTGATGCGAAATTCGTCACGGTTTATCGGGTCGTTTGGTCACGTTCATGAAAACGTTGGATAAAAATATCGAAAAGTCGGAGGCACGTAAAGCCACACGAGGGAAACTGAGCTTCGCTCGGTATCTCGCGGAGTCAGTTTTGGAATCAATTGAACGGCACCAATAAAAAGCGCTGCCGCTTCAAAACTGCAACTTTTCGGCGGAATTGTTGTTTGTCGAACAGTTGTTTTACTTCTTGAAAGATTCTCTTTTGTCAGTTACAGCAGTAACGAAACGTGAAATAAATACCAAACTGCATGGATTCGAGTTACAATACTTTTTTTAGATCGCGTTTGCATCAAAGCAGGATTGAAAACTGTATGTAACTGAAAACGCCCAAAAAAGTGGTTGCGATATGCACTCTTTTTTTTGGTATCGCCGAGTCATAAATCGATCATTTCAGACTTTAAATGCAAAATGCCCTTGGCACTCGAAGCCATTTCTAAAGAGTTTATTCTTGTCTTTTCTAAAGTCTTTGCCTTCAACGCCAAAATATCATATTCTTAACGTTACAAAAGCACGATAAAGTTTTTGACGAAGATGCAAATAAAAAATAAATTTTGTCAGCATAACTGTTTTTGCGCTATCGCGTAATTATTCATTCAATTACATCACTCGATCGGGGAACTTATAAATCGTCAATATTATTGCGCGCGTGAATCTTAATTGGAGCCCATTGAGTTTCCTCGCGTATTTTCTCTTCGTTAGTTAGTTAGCTCTCCCTTCGCTCGACGAAACAACACTCGTGCTAACGGCTACTGATATCGAGTCGATATTCCGATACCGGATTAATCCTCTGCGAGGTAATGTCGACGATGGACAGCAACCGGGCCGTCCGCGTGCGTAGCTCGAAAACGGAATCCTTAACCGGCGTGTAGGACGCATTCCCGCACCTCCTCGACATCTCAAACGTCACATTAATGCGACACCCGATCGATCTCTTTGTGCCCCGTCACATTTCTTCTTTACTGCAGCCTTCGATCACATTCTCGCGATCGATCTCACTAATCGCGTCACCACCGTAGTTTTTATGAATTGCGGCTCATTAACCGTTTTATCTCGCTCATCTCTGATCTCATTCCGTTGTCCGTAATTCATTTACCGTTTTATCAACCGCCTCTCATTTCGTTAGCCAAAACTCATCAACCGCTCGTCTTTCTCTAATCTTATTCAAGTAATTGTTTCAAGCGTTTATCTCGGTAGAGTTGTTAAATAATGCTCGACACTCCGCTTTTGTTTTAATCTTCCTTCGTGTCAACAGACGTCTATGGCGGTACAATTATTGTCGATTATCGTCGGCCACTTTTTCAGTTCACTATTTCTTCGGCGCGGCGCAATGTACCGTTCCTCCGCTCGCTCTACGAGCCTCTATTTAATTAACCGAGGAGAATCCGGGGGGGACTGAATGATTAAAGGAATTACGCACTCCGTCCGCGTCCGCGGCAAACGGCGTCGCGTTAATGCGAAATTATTCGGCTCGGCACGAGTGGCGAGACTGGCCCGAGCGAACAACGACGTGGCGGTTCGCGGTTCTTTTCTCCGTTTCTTGTCCCACCGTATTACTTCCGCACGCACGACGTGTCGGCGACGATAATCGGACCTGCCACGAGCGATAGTCTGCGGTTGGCACAGGTGCGGACGATCGCGTTCGCGCCGCCTTAGTTTGGTTCCTCGGCGTTAACGAATCAGAGGCTTGATTCTTGAATTTGCTCGAAGGAGAAACGTATGCGAAAATTCTGCTCTTACAGAAAAGTTGCGTATCCATTGGCTAAAAGCTATGCGAATGGCCAATCGACTTGCAACTTTTCTGTCAGAGCAGAATTTTCATATACGTTTCTTCTTCGAATGAACTGAAGAATCGGGCCCCAGTTTCCTTTTCAAGAATTTTTACATGGGAAAACTCGTGCTATTTTCTTACACACGTTTCGTCATACGTTAAGTATAACTCTGCATGATATTTTCCTAATTACGCTGGAATTAAATCATTTTCGCTTACGTTGAAGAGTTTCGAAAATTTTGATACTCTACGTAAAAGTGACGAATATACGCGTAAAATAAATTTTTTGTTCGTATTTTCCTAATTACAGTGGGAATTAAAATGAAAATTTATTGTATCGACATCCAATTTACTTTGCCGGAAACATATGCGGAAAGAAAACAGTCGTTTATAACAGTTTGTAAATTATTTAATATTCTTGAGATAAGAATCCGATTCCATAAGATATTCGTATCATACTTATCGAAACGTTACGTTAGGGGTAGAGCAATCATCTTCGCTTATGTTGAAGAGTATCAAAAATGTTGATACTCTACATCAAAGTGACGAATACACGCGTAAAATAAATTTTTGAATTCTTTAATCGCACGCGCGGTACAATATTTCGACTTAAAATATTACTCGGTGTTTCTCGGAACTTGCTTGAGCCAAATAATGCGTGACGAAAATAGACGAAGCACTTTACAAGAAGAGGGAAAATTCATTTTAACGGAATGACATCTAATCTATTCAGCGTGACAGTAATTAACGGAGGTATCACCTTTCGACGCAGTTTGCACCTCTCTCTCTCTCTTTCTCGTCGCGAAAATAACCACCACCGCGATAAAATGCAAAAGAAGAAATTTCTTCCAGCTCATCGATTACCGACTCGTCAAAAGTAACGCGGCTATACTTGCGGTTGAAAATAAATCGGTGGATCGAGAGCTATAAATACCAGCCTGCACGAATGTAAAACCGAAGGCGAGCCGGGAAACTTTTAGATCCGGTAGCAGGTACCCATCGATTTCGCGCTCGATTCCGTATAAGTTACGTCAAAAAGTGGAGGAACGAAATTCTGTTACTCCGTTTGTTCCTTCGTTGACAAAACTCGCAAAGATCTTCCTTGGCGAGACTCGAGATTTCGTTACAAAAGAAAACACAGAATATGGCCCGAAGACAAAATCCATGATGGATTTAAAGTCAACTTTTCTTTTTCCTCTAGCCTTCGAGAGTTTCTGTAGAAGTTTCTCATCTCCTTTCGCGGTTTCTTAATTTTAATATCCTGGGCGGAGTGTCATCAAAATTTAACTGCGAAAAATTCTCTCTCAAGCGATCATGCTATTTCATTAGACCTACCGAGTTTTGTACTTAAACATTTCCCTCCAGCGAATTTAACTTTATTCGATACTTGAAATTTTCGCTTACATATGACCGAAACATTATTAATATCCCGGCATTCTCGATAGGAGGAAAACTCGAGGCCAGATCACATATCAAACCCGCGGACTCGCTTAGCACGTCCTCTCAGGCTCGGGTGTCTTCACGTGTGTATGTCACTGCCCGGAGTCGCGGACACGTTAAACGGATACGATCAGGACAACGTGACCGCGACAATTACACAGGGAGCACTGCATGTAATTATTTCGCGAGGCGTAAAAGGGAGAGGATAAAATCTCATCCGGAAGATTGCGTCACGCGCTCGTACACACATACGCTCGCACACGTATTGCATGGCACGGTTAAAGGCAAAGTAGGACAAGGTTTTCCGTGTGCGATAACGATATCGGCGCCGTATGTCATGTCAACGTTAACAACGGTCGGTTCTCGCGGAGAGAGAGAGAGAAAAAAAAATAGGAAAGCGCAGGTATGCGCGCCACTTGCGAGCATTGTCGTACAGTGTTACGACGATTTCCGTGACGGATGGCGGAAGGTAATTGAGCGTGTCTCGGCGGACAGATGATGATTGAGGCGACGCGCGTTCTACGGAGGTCAAGTAGATACGGAAATCGATGGTACAACGTCGACTCGTGCGACCGCGGCGACGGGACAAGTCCATTTCTTCTTGGCGGAAACTTCGTTTTCCCCCTCGAAATCGCGATTTCGGTTTCAATTTTGCAGGAACGCGTCGCGCGGCTGGTAACAGGTATATTTCGCTGGCCGGTAGCCTCGCTCGACATTTCGCCGTTCGATTTCTCCACGCGTTAACCGAGGCCCAGTTTTGGCTGGCGTTTACGCCTGAAGTTTCCTCAATGAAAGCCGCGTTTAACATTATCTCGCGAGGATTACGGCGCCTGCGTTACATCTTACAGGAGTAATTTCGTTACGTACAGCCGCGACAACGCGGGGGGAAGTAAAGTCCGAAATTGGTATTTTTGCAATCGGACCCGGGGAGGAAAGGGAATTTCTCTTGCAATTAGTCTCATCTGGCGATTGTCGCAACGACTCCCGATTCGAGGCGAGTCGGCTCGCCATTGTCGCGCCTCGCGACGGATGCGTGATCGTCCGATCCGCGACACCTGCGCTCGATTCCATTGATTCCCCGACAGCGAGACGGCCGAGCGCGCGGCTCGGGAGCAAATATTTTCGGAGGCAAATCGATTGTCATGCCCGGCTGCCCGCCCACGCTCTCTCGTGCTCTCGCACCGCCCGTCCGTAGTTACATAGTTTCGATTTCAGTGCATCCGTGGAATGAACGGCGACGGAAGATGGAGCCTCGGTTTACGTCAGAGGCACGCGCGTTAGCGTAAAGAAGCAGAGTCTTTGAACAGCCGCCCGGCGCGCCTACGTCGGGTAATTAATTCCTTGGAAAGGTTCAGCTATGTCGCGGCGGCTCCCCGCCCCGTGGGATCATTAGGGTTGATCTCCCCTCGATAGATTAGCAATATGGTAAAGTCCGGTGGCTCGCGAAACAATCGGAAGGCGAGCCAATTGGCACGGGATTAAAATAATTTGTTATGCAAGAAAATGAAAGTCACACAAGAGGATAAAATGCTCGATTGAACGCGCGACGGTCGAGTCGTGTTTGAATTCATTTTTATCAGCGTATGTCGATTTTTAATCGAGACGTGAATCTAATTAATGAATTTACCGCGTGTCTGAGAGTGAAATGGTCGCGGTCCGGTGCGCGTAGGGGTTTCGAAAGGATTCCGGGAGGATTTGAGAAAATCACTCCGGCAACTGTCGCGCCCGATGACGGGGGCCGATACTCAGCTGGGTGCTGGATGACAGCGAGCTCTAACTTATCGGCCCGCTCTCTCGTCTCGTCCCTTTTCGTTAACTTGAATATTTAATGATGAACGTCGCGCGACGATATTCACGTGCCCCGGGCCGACTCCCCGCGAAGTCCTCGTGCCGAGGCTAACGGGAGGCGACGACGCGAAACGGATAAATGGTCGAACGAGGGATTGATCGGAGGTGGCCGGAGCGTGGTCGCCTACGTCACGACGACTCTACGGCGTCGCATGAAACGCAGAAAGTGAGTACCAGTGAATGAAAGGCGATTCATGCCCGCAGTTTTTACGGCTGGCAAAAAGCGAGAGGGAGAGCACGAGGGAGAGAAACTTTATCGCCACGCATAGTGGGTCAAGCTTTCCACAGGCTGATGGTGCATGAAAATAAAAACTTTGACGACAAATATGCTTAAATAATATATATAGACAGAGAAAGAGAGAGAGAGAGAGAAGAAAGGGAAGAAGACAGATGTAGATAAATGGTGACATCTACGTACTCATTGCAACGGTATGCATTTTACGTAAAACTCGCGGAAGGAGAAGAAAGGGCGGAGAGTACGAGGCGGGTTATCCAGAAGTGTGGCAGGGAGATAGGCAGAGGTCACGAGAGACCAAGAGAGCGAGAGAAAGGGAGAGTGAGAGAGTAGAGGAGAGAGACGGAGATAAAGAGAAATCAATAAGCAAGCTATCGACGCGTTTACTTTGGCGAGGAAGGCCTATCTCGCCCAAGTTCTTGACTCCCTAATGACCGTGAGCTTTCGCACGAGTGGCCTCGAGGTGTCACCTGGAAGAGTCACTCCCTGGAGATGGGGGAAGGAAGCTGTCTCCCTTCGCGGACGACGGGATCGCTCCTCGCTGCGTTGCTCCTCGAGACGTCGGGAAACCCCGCGCGTCGGCTGTCGACGTGAGATGCGACGACGAACGGGATGCACCACGCGCTGCGCTGCGCTCGGCTTGTCGATCGATTAATATTTAACGCACGAGGGGGGTTCGTGAGGAGGGGGATGACAGCGGGGAGGGCGGCCAAGCGCGCAGACCGGGGGGACGTTCCCTCTCGTAGTTAACAACGCGCTATCTCGCGATATCTCGCACCACTGACCAGCGCGCGGCACACGACAAGGGGGGGTTTTCGTAGCAGCGAATATAAGGAAACTGGACTGCCCGATCTCGTCGAGGCGTCTCGCGCACCGCCACCGTAGACCACCCGCTTGGCTATAGCTAAAATATCGACCATTTCGTACGACCCCCGCCCGTCGTCGGCCCGATCCGGGGGAAGATACGCGCCTGCGCGACACCAGCAACCCCGACTGACATCAATATAATCGTGAATAGAAGCACACGCTCGCCGGGGGAGAGAGAGAACACTTGTTGATCCGGGGGATGCCCCGCGGATATCTCGCCCCGAATGACTTTCCGCGACTTACAATCCGACTCGATCCTGCGCGAGATTCGCGGATCGATCCGCGGCACCGACGATTATTGTCAGTCGCCTCCAGATATCTCCTCTCCGAAAGAAGTTTGGACATTTTGTACACAAGGATATTTTTTTTATACTTAGTATTGTTGGCAAATATTCATTCGAAGAGATGTTTTTCTTAAGTTTTTAATCCAAAGAAGATTTAATTGTTAATCTGCCGCGCTTTCTTTCGATTTTGCTACCAATAAGGTAAAAGGAACCATGTGAACGAGGTGAACGAGGTCTTATAAACAGTTAGATGATTTTAGAATCTTTACGGGTATATTTGATAATTAAATCCGATCTGACAGTTTTCAGGAAATTTATTTTATGTACAAAAAGTCAAGTCAACTTCCTTTTTCTCTTTCTAGAAAGAAGAATATTAACATGAAAAATACATCAAAAGTAAAAGCTTTTTTTTAAGTTTTTATTGAGAGAAAATTAATTGTAAATTAATTAAAAAATCTGTTTGGATATTTAAGCAAATTCAAGTGTGGACAGCGACTTTCTCTCTCTCTTTTTCTCTCACATATACATATATTTTGCACGAAATTTATGCTCGATCTGTATCTCTCACAATCAGATATGAAGGACTACAGTTCCATCTGTAGTAAAACTGAAGAACCACGAGTTCTCTTCTATTTCTGTCGGCTGCCAAGTCTTTCCGTGACTATATCAATATTGATTTAAATTAATATGCAACGTTTCAATTATTAGATAGCCACAGTATCACAGAATTCTCGATTAATTTATGCCCCCACAGGAATGGCTGATCCCTGCATAGTCATTTGGGCTTAGAATCCACAAACTTGATTGAAATACACGGTGGACATTCACGTACGTTTACACATCGTGCACAACCATTTACGTATTTGTGGGTGATAATGCGATAATTATTTGTAGAAAAACGGTGGCAAGGTACAACTTCAATTAAGACTAAGGACAAAAATAAAAACTAAATAAAAATATTTAGCAGTTATACGTATAATTTATATTTCAGAATTTTACTTTTTATTCCATTGCGTGTGTAAGTTTTATGATAAGGGCATACATATTCAACGTAGACATCTGCGGGATGCGAAACGAAGAAGATTGGTTTTTGGTTCGTGTCGCTACGTCGATTATTCGCCGAGTTATAGCGTTTTAAAAATCGGGCGCGCGCGCACCATTCATGAACGAAGGCCGCGCGTGTTTACGCGAGTATTATGCAAGCGTACTACGTCCCCAAAAAACTGGCATAAAAACATACGAGGCCCAGGTGTTCGGTAGTAAACATCGCCGCGCGAGACGCCGCATATACGCGTCGTCTGCTGCTGCTGTCTCAAGATTAAGATCACGAGTCGATATAATCGTCAATATCTTCGCACAGAAAAATTGTAGCGAGATGAACCTGGTCTCGTTGGAAAACTAAGATTTCAGCGCTTCTAACGAAATAAGAATCACTTATCTCGTATCATTAGTGTACGAGATTTCATTAATTAATTACAAAAATAAAATTGATTTCGTCCCGAGATCGAGATCGCGAGTCGATATAATCGTCATTATCTCCGCACAGAAAAATCGTAGCAAGATGATCCTGGTCTCGTTGGAAAGCTAAGATTTCAGCGCTTCTAACGAGATAAGAATCGCTTATCTCGGATTATTATTAGTTTATGAGTCATTATTGATAAATTCCGAGAAAATTGATTTTGTCCCAAGATCGAGAGGGCGAATTAATCTTTCGATTGGATGAATCTCTCTCACGTCGTGCATTAAATAGCAACACTAATTTATGTTCATTCAATATTCATTTTTCTATATATACACATAATGTAATTGCACAGTTTCTTGTTGATAATCCCCTCCTCGGGTACTACCTTGTCGTGGTGGAGGGGCTTAAGTACCCTGAAGGGTTACTCTCTAAAAATCACTCAGTGGTTTATTACTGAAAACG
>NW_011967132.1:260651-321581 GCF_000949405.1 Vollenhovia emeryi
ATCGAGGAATGTGATTAAAATCACTCTAACGCGAAGTAAATTTTTTTCTATATCTATTCGAATTTTGAATTCAAAGATCATTTTACGAAGAGATGGTCAATATATTTAAATAAATAACGAAAGTAAAAATAAATTTGATTGTTACATACCGTAAAGTTTTTTTAATTAATATTTTTCTTTTAATTAACTTCTCGTGGTCGTGCATTTTGCGATACGACCGTCACTCGTATATTCGAACCGTACGAAATATTTGTCGGGGACGATATCCGACTATGGAAGGAGTTTTCTTCCTTCCTGATCTCTGGTCAAAATGACCAGATTGTATGGCCGGGAGCAATGAAAGGTATGTCCAATCTGGCCCACCGAAGGACTAAATACGACGAGGTAAGTGGTCGATATTGGCCACTTTGATGGAGTACCTAAGTAAGGTGCTGTACGAAGTATACTTTAATTTCTTTTGATGTGTTACAATTCGGGTGGGTTATGCTTTTATATACATACATTCTCGCATATGTGCGAGAGTGAAACCCCTATTAAATCCCGCGGTTGCGTTAAACTCCAAGTCAAACCCCTAAAAAATCGCGTCGCGGTTAATTAAAGATTTATCGATTCATTATGTTGAAATACGGGTAGGTAGGTCTATAAATCGGAATACGGGTCGGTAATGCAATAATAATAATTGTAATTATTGTAAAGAAAAGAGGACCGCCGATCGAAATTGGCGGGGGTGGTGGAGGGCCTCATATTTTTGCACTGCACTTTCAATGTAAACACACTACCGTGAAATTATCGATACGTAACATCGGCGTTACATTAGCATTTATTATATTCAATATTACAATTTTATTGGGCAATCTTGCTAATATAATACAATCAATCCAATATTAAATAATCATGTAGGTACAATATTAGTAGTATATTTGCATTTATTTTATGACCAATATTGATGTTATATTGGAGAAATATTGGCCAATTCACTGCCAATATAACCAATGTTTAACCAATGTTAGCTAATGAATTGTGCTTCTAGGGAGGCGCTTATACGCAAAGGCAAGGCCTATGCGATTAAGTGAAGGTTTAAAAAAATATATAAAGTAACTATTAAATTAGTTATCGAAAAAATGTAACTGAGTTAAGTTACAGTTACAGATGGAGAAAAAGTAACGAAGTTAAGTTAGAGTTGCCAAAAAGAAGTAACTGTAACTGTAACTTCGTTACAAGTAAGGAATTACTTCTCAACCTTGATAATATGCAACAGTGTTTATTAATGTAATTAATAACGCTTAATTCTACTCAGCCCCTCGTTATACAACCTCGTTTTCATTTTTATTAAACCTACGTAAATATAATTCAATCGCAATAAAAGGATGCGAAGGTCTTCGTAAAATATAAAAGCTTCCCTAAGCAATAACGAAGAAATGAATCTCAAGTCAATGAGACAAGTCTGTCGAGTATTCTGCTAACCTTTAGAAATTTATCTTTTCCATCGACTCCTGTATTTTTTTTATTTAAGTATATGGCAAAGATATTTTGGGGAAGAAAATAAACTGCCAGTTCAGAGTTCATAAGTCAGTTTCTTCGTTTCTAAAGATTAAGTCAGCAGTAATGTCGGTGGTGATATCAGAACCGTTTTATGGCAACCGCGTCTCTTTTAAATAATACAAAATAATAAATAAAAATACTATTTCCTAAGAATCTTCAACGTATCACTCAGCTTTAATCTTTTCTCGGAGACTTTGTTGGAAAAACTCGATCAACTTATCGCTCTTGCGGTCTCGTTCCCTGTTGCACTGAAATAGATCATCAATCAAATAATCTCTACGAACGATCGCCTCTTTTCCGTACAGGCTACATTGAGTCAGTTACGAAATCAAATGTTTTTTATGCAACAAATCTTTCCCGCGAAGACAGTTCGAAATGCAACAGTTAACAATATGACAGTTTAATTCATGAAGTTGCCAGGCCGAGTTTCTACAATTTACTTTCGGTATTCTCGTCGTATACGATCGCTGGATTCGTGACTGCCCATTTCTCCTTGGCGGCCTGCTGCTCCTTCCCCGGCCGATCCTTGAGATTCTGTATGCCGGCGTAATGCTCCTCGATTTCGCGCAAGGTTCTACCCTCGGTCTCGGGTAATATCACGTACAGAAGGCATAAGCCGAGGAGGTTGATCAGCGAGTAGAAGAAAAACGTGCCGGGCAGTGACATGCTGTTCATCATGTAGAGGAAAGTCTTGTTGGCGATTGATGCCATGATGTAGGCGATCATACCGGCCGCGCCGGTTGCGCTGCTGCGTACCTGATGACGAAGTCGAGATGGTTTGAAATCAAGAAATGGCGTAAAATTGAGATGACATTATTTAGACGAGTCAGATGTTAAAAACGCTGAAATACTAAAAGAGAGGTATCGCGCGGAACGAACCTTCACGGGAAACACCTCGCCCGCGAGGATCCAAGGCAGCGTCCTGATGCCGAGGTTCGCCGTGAATGCTCCGCCTATCATGAGAGTAGTCGGTATCCAGCTGTATTTGATCCCGTCCAAGTAACCCATTTCATTGAGATAACCGTAGATAGCGGTAATGAGGAAGCATAAACCAGTACCGCCGACCGATACGAAGGTCAGCTTGCGTTTTCCTACGAGGTGGATCGTCAGCACGCAAATTATAATGCCGATTAGCTGAGCCACGCCCAGGAACACCGTGGCCGTGTACTTGTCGATCGGCGCGTTCAGTTTGGCGAATATCACGACGGCGAAGGTCTGCAGGGTCGTGACTCCACCGAAGCTGCTGATGAAGAAGGCCGAGCTAACCAGAATGAAGGGCAAGTAGAAGGTCCGCTTCGTGTAGGACTTCCAGACCTTCTCCTTGTCAGCGTCGACGTCATCGGTCGGCTTCCGAATCGCCTCGCAGAGCGCCTTAAATTCATTTTGCACTTGCGACGGACCCACCCAGCCCCGCAACCAGCAGAGAGCGCGTTCCGATTCCTTTAATCGACCCTTGACTGAAAAGAAAGAACCGAGTTTCTGTGTTATCGAAAACTTAAAGTTTCTAATATCAAATTAGACCAAGAATACAGGATTCTTGTGACTCGTTACTTTCGCTAAAAAACTAAAAAAAAGTTTTAGTTTATCCAAAGTAATAGATTCGAGTGACGATGATTTATCGAACCGTTAAAATATTAATTACATAATTATATGACTCTAACATTTGAGGGGAGAGATAAATGGCAATTTGCTAATATTTATAAGCGAGTAACTTAAGAAAAGAAAATTCAACAGCTGGACAAATTTGTTAATGGGTAAATAATACGAATGATCACCCACCGGCGAGCCAGTGCGGGCTCTCGGGCACCAAGCAGAGAGCGAAGAAGCAAAGAATCGGATAAATCAGATTGATCAACGCCACCGTTCTCCAGTGGACCAAACTGCCGCTCAACATCTGCGTGAAGACACCCAGGATCACCGCCATCGAGGACGTCGCGGAGAGCATGCCGCGTAGGTAGGGCTGCGTCACCTCGGCGACGTAAGTTATGACCGGGCCCTCGAGGAGACCGCCCGTCAGGCCCGTCATCGCGAGCGCCGCGAGCAACATCGCGGGATTGCTGGCGTAGTAAAATATCAGCCAGGCCATCACGAATGGTATATTCGCCAGCATCATCGTCCGTTTCCTGCCAAGGTACTGCGACAGCGGCCCGCTCGCCAGACAGCCGATCGGCACGAGAAATAAATTTAAACTACCTGGAAGAGGATAGATTAATAGTGGAAACATTGCAGATGATGTTATAAAATCCTTATTAATATAATAAGTAAAGGTTATTTCGTAAAATTTAGTTAAACTATAAATGCACATAATAAATTTAAATGTTAATATTGAGATAATTTGACGAATATTGAGATAATGTGTAAACTAATGTCGTAACTTTTTGCTATAAAATTTAATTCGTACTGACGTAAATTGCAATAGACAGTTTTATAAGATAGAGGCGAGAGGAAACCTCTCCTTGGCAGATGGGAGAAAAATTCCGTTTGCATTTTAATTCTATTCGTGGGTTAAAGCAAAAATTCTTTATTGGATGCCTTCAGCTCCTTATATTTATAAATAGCTCTTTACTGATCCATGTCAATTCCTCCATCGTGACTTTGATGTCCGCATCTTCCTTCTGCAGTGCTGGAATAAGGATAGTTGAGAATCCCAAGGTTGTACCAAAAGTAATTAGGAGTAAATTTTTAGCGCCAACCGCGCAACACTGCGGTACTGCTTGTCGAAGTTTGGAAATATATGCTTCCTCATCCGTGACTGATGTTTTGTCATCGTTTCTAAAATGCAGTAAAACAAATTATAACATATATTTTACTCTGAAAACTCGATTGAGTTCAATGCCTAATTTTTTTACTGTAGATATATTAATTGAACGCTAAACATTAATTATAACTATTAAATTAATAAATATGGAAATCTCTTCCATATACATTAAATAAGTAATAATTGTCGCGTACATTTCTTATATTTTTGTAACATATCTGTTTCTCGTGCTAAATATTTTTATAATTATTTTTTTTAATTCTCCTTAAAGTGCCAATTTGAGCGTTAAAGCACACATAATAGTTAATGGATCTTGATAACAGACAAAAAGAAATTATTATCTAAAAATTCGAGCAAGATTCTATTGTTATCACTTTATACACAGAGTAAATTTCGAAATATAAAATGTACATTGTAAAATGTACATTAATAGAAGATATATCTTAGTTCTTCTAATAAATGACTAGTCAAAATGATTACCGCGCGAGGCCAAGGAGGTCTTCGTAATAATAGATTCGGTTTTTTGCAAGAAGATCAATGATCGCTAAAAGAACATAATAATCGTATTGATTTATAAAAAGACCCTCTAATTTTGCAAATATTAATTCTATCGTGTCATTTATCACTTTGCATTAAATATATTAACGCACGTTTACTATATCCCATTTTCGATGGAAATAGTCAGTTCTTTATCTAAAAATAACATCCTCTAGAATTTGTTGAGCTATTTGACGCTGTAGGCCTTGGAGCCTGCTGGACACATCTTTAAATGTACGTGTGTACTACATTGAACTTTCAATCAGTCGAATAAAAGGTCTTAAATGGACTGCAGACAAGGTCGATGGAGTCCCACAGATCCGTGATGCCGAGTAAATTTATTTACAGGACAATTAAACCACATCCATAATTAAATGGACGGGGAAGAAGGAAAATTAACTTATTGCAAATACTATCATTCAAATATAATGTTTACTTTAAGACTGTTGTTGAATCTAGTAAAACACACGTGTATGTATCTATGAATTATTTTAGGAGAAACATCACTTTTATTAACAATATAAATATAAATGAGACAGTCACGCGCAATACACAGTCGATATAAAATAGAAGTAGGATACTTGTGCACAGGAAAGTATACTCGGGTTCAATGAAACGCAATTCTTTCACCTCGTTAAAGCATAATCGACGCTCCATTTACAAAACCTTTCACTTGGCGTAATCACTTTGCTTTCGGCAATCTCTCCGGCGAAGATTATATGCCAATAGCTCACAATATTTCTTTAAGTCACGTATTAAAAGAAAAATCTGAACAACTTTATGAGATATTTCTATACGAATTTGTAGCACTTGGAAGTATCTCTAATTTTTTTGTAAAAAAATCGATCTTGAATCTGCGATCGGTCGTAGACAAGAAACAACTGGCAGGCGTAATTTTATGCTAATTCTCTTAAGTTAATTTACTTGATTCCGTAAATTATATATCATTCTCTTGCGTGCAACATTTATCTGTCATATAAATACTCGTTTATTGCGATTAGGTTTGACATAACCACTTTTGTGATCGAGGATTCCCGTAAATAAATTAGAAATGAAAAGCTCGCCAATAATTCTTTCGCTGGAGGAGACATCATGATTTTTCTCTCCATTTTATTTATTATTTTATGGAGAAACCGGCGTCTGGAATCTGCATAAAATATAAATTTATAATATCAAAAGATATTCACGAATTGAAATAACAGTACGGAGTATCCCTGAAATTTATACATTAAAAAGTATAAAAAAGAGGGGGGGAATGCGTTCACCGTAAGGATTTGACGAGATTAAAGTAAATTCCGTGAATCCCGTAAGAACGTCCGCGAGGAGAGAAAGAGAGAAAGAACCGGTTTGCGATGATCCACATATGTTGCATTGCGCAAACGTGCACGAACGTGCACAATTACATAAGCGCAATGACGGTTGAGGCACCTTTTGTGTTGAATCGTGCCGGCTTAAAATCGCTCGTGCAACGAGCGTTACGCGAAACGCCGGCGAACAATGCGAACGATTAGTATTGAATGAGTGAGTTATTTACGCGAGGTCGCGGTTAGGCGAATGTAGATATATTTTTTAACGTCTCTCCGTGTATCTACTCCCGTGGATTATTTATCTCGCATTTTCCACGCATTTTCTGCCCGCGGTAAATCCACGCTCGCGAATAATGCGTTAGATTAGCTTTAGGCGAAGTGTGTCGCTCGCTAAGTACGTGCCGTTCTCTTATTTTGAATGAAACGAGCCCAGCGATGATGTAACATCTCCAATCATGTAACGCAATCCCGATTTTTTACCCGTTCGGGCGTGTAAACGTATTGGTTATTCTTTCTCACGCGTACTCTCGCATACTTTTCACGCTTACCGATGGGGTCCGTGAGGTATACGAGGATGCGTGCGGTATTTACAGAATGCATCCGAGATGAACGAAGCGTATTTTCGTAGAATAATTAGATCGCTCGTTATCTTCCTTGGCGACTTTTTAATTCTCGACATCAACCCCGCGATTTTAATTATTATTTCGCTTCGATCATCTCGAGCTTAAATTCTGTCTCTTTTCGAAAGTGGACACGGGGTTTATGGTAAATACTCGTCATTTGAATTACGAAACTCCTGATTGCACGCTACGCTTATCGAGGGGCTCAATGTTAATCCGCACTTGGCAATATTTAGCAATCGATCAAAGCCTGATGTGATTTTAATTATGCATGAAATATGCCAACCGAATGTCCTTCGCGCGCGCGTAGTCATTGATTTTGCTACCATTCCACTTTTGTGGGACGTAAATTCCCCTTAAGGCATTAATTACGGAAGGAAATCAGATTTTATCAAGAGATTAGCTTAAGGCTCGCCGCGAGTCGCTCGAGTCTCGGCAAATAACTCGCCATTATTTTGTCGTAAAAAGAAACATCAGGATGTAACAGAACGTTTCTATTCGAAGCTCATTATTTGAACGATCCTTCGTCCGGATGCTCCATTATTCAAATATTTGCGTAATGTCTACTTTAAAAAAACCCCCCCAGAAAAGTGTCTCTTTTATCTCGAAACGTTCGCGACGTCAGATAAAATCCGTAGCTCGCGTCATTTTATTAATTTGACCGACTTTCTTATATTTACAGAAATCCTACTGTATTGCGCACGTGCCACGCCTTTTTTTCCACTCATTCAGCGAGATTTCCGTGAGATTTTCAGTGAGAACCATCCGCGCCGAAGATTTATGTGAACATTCATAAAATATGCACGTGAGAAACGCGCGCGATGAATATTTCCCTCCGTGTTTTTCTTCCCACTGTTGTCTCGTGATCTTTCTATTTCTATTTGTACTGCAGTTTGTCGCGCGATGTCGGTTCTCAAATGCGAAGAAGTACCGTAAATATCATAGCCGAGTGAAGATTTTATCTTCGTCGATTAGCACCGTCATTACGCATTACACGTCGTTACGTGTCGCACAATGGTCGACGGCTAAGTCTGCAAAAGTGCAGTTTTCCGGGATATCTAAACGCGCCGGGTCAAGGTTTTTAACGACACGATACGTCAGCAATCGCGGCCCCGCCGTTTCGGAGACTTGCAATAAGACGGCTAAAGCGATTGCTGTATTAATCATATTTATGGTGAGATTGCTAAAGCGATTATTATATATTATATGAGATTTTCCGCTGCCATCTGATTGAATGCAAAGCCAGCTTTGTCTCGCAGGGAGATCCGATTGACGCGCAGCATGTTAATTAATCGCAGCGCGCCAAGACGGCATTGATACAATGAGATTGTTGGTCAATGACCCATTGGCAAACAGCAGATTATAGTCTACTGTAAAGATGGTATCCACCTAATAGCGATAGGGCGTTAAGATTATTAATCTTGATCTCTAATGTGAAGTTAATGTTTTTTTTATCGCCGGTACATCGCCCGAGAGGGAGGGAGAGAGAGAGAGAGAATAAATTGATAAATAACACAAGTAAAAAATATCAAAATAAAAAGATATTTAACGCAAAAGACTTGGCGCTGTTAGACCAAATATGACGTCCATGCTGTCATAACATTAGTCTCTTGTACAATTTTCCTTTACGTTATACAAACGCAATCTATAAAAGACACTGTCTTATATTACCTAAGTTGAAATTTGAATCAAACGGAAAGAAACAAAAATGTCATTTGATTACTTTGCATTTGATTTATAAACCTGTTTTGAATTCTTCGCGGAGCTCGAAGCCACAAGAGTGTCCGTACGTTCGTACTCGAGAATTTGTATCAAATATGTCATGCGAGTAATCGCGACACACGTAATAATTTAGGCCTCGTGAAAAACGACGTGGCTCTTAGGGATGATGAAGTAACTGGCAATTCAATAATACCTCACTTCCTGCAATTTTCTTAATGTCTTGCAGTTTCACCTGAGTCTGCAAAACTTATATTCCCAGATGAGTTCATAGTACCATGTCTTTTTCTGATATAGTTAAAAGAACAAAGATAGGGAAACACGAGGTGCGTTTGTCACGAGCGTACAGCGTAAACTCACAATCAAACTCGGAACATGTCGGTGGTAAATTTTAATGAGCGGATGTAAAGTTAATTACTGTAAGGAGCTTACGAAATGCTCGTCATCTATTCCTCTTTTTTATTTACGTTACTCTATTTATTCTGCGTACGATTTTCGTTTTTTTATATACTATTTTATTAATCGCGATTAATTGCGCTTGATAGATAAAACTACTTAAAAATTATCTTTCAAATTAGTGAAACTAGAGACACAGCAGAGTGGACAATTGTATTCGCGTGACTAATGTTACATCACGACTGTGTAACGAATTACATTATAAATGGTCGATTTAACTCAACATATCAAATTTTGACGTGCTTTTACGCAAACGCGTCAAGCGAAAATGCGATGGTAAAGGCAATTTGTGTTGTTATTGGTCTTATTGCTACAGCACACTTAATCGTTTGACATAGCCTGAGAAACGATTGTACGGTTGGATACATTGGTCACGCGGAAGCTCGCAAAATTATGTCACGGGTCTTTTTTTTCTCGTAGCCCCCCTAAGGTTCTCCTGGAGACCAATTAGATGCGGCACCGAAACCTTGGATTTTGTACTATTAATTTTTTAGATCCGTTACTTCAAGGTCGATGCGTTTACGATCGGGAAATCATATGCGTGACTTGGCGCAGAGTCGTCGTGAAAGTCGGTAAACCACATTTTAAGTCTCCCGAGCTCTTGGTTTGTTTTCGTTTGCATATCATTAACGCCGAGTTCCTTTTATATATCCTGAATATTTGCATTCAAATTATTATATAATACAAATGAGATAAGATCTACGGCCGATTCAGTTTTAACTATGAATGTCAATCGGTTTATAACGGTAGGATACCTGGCATGTTAATTCTGACCGTTTGATCGCTGGAAATATACCGTTTAAGGAAAAACGCATATTGTAGATTGAATAGCAATTTTACAATTCTTCTATTAATTGAAAAGAACAAAAACGAGATTTTCCCGAAAGAATCTCACGATTACTGATATTTCTCGGAATCTTATACAACGTCTTTATGTAATTGACGGTTTGATATAAAAAAATGCTCTTTAAGCACGATATTATTCTAATTATTGCTTTATCGTTGAACATAGTTCTACAGGCTAGTTTTGCAAGGACGGTAAAAGAAAGAAAATTGCAAGTGCTATTCATAGAAATCTTATGTGAATTTGCCTGAGTAATAATAAGATTCCCTGCAAGTACAAATAGGCTAAAAATTTAACGTAGAATGAAGCTGAGCTTAGAATTGTTAAATTTTCGTTTCAAATACCAGTAAACTAAGTAAGTAAATGAAGCAATTAGAAATACTGGTCGCAACATGCAAGGTTGAAAATATGGAGGATGGAAATAAGTATGCAAGAATGAATGATTTAAGAACATATTGTAAACCAAGTCCACTTCTTGGCTGTAAGTTGAAGTTAATAAATTACTAATATGATTTCCCGTTTCTTTCGCGCGTATCTTTTTACGAATAAATTAATAAATTTAGATATTTTTCGGAGATTTAATTCTAAATACTTGCAGTTCTATTTTTAGAGAAAGATTTGCGAGAGATTCACTTCCACATTAACCTTGAAACATTTATAGATATTTATTATCGAGAGAATAATTTTCTATTTTTCAACATTCTTAAAAAAAACTTTAAATAAATAATGAGTAATTATAAATGAGCTCGGACGTATTTGCGTGTAAAGTTCAGTGCGTCGATATATTTATTTTACAATAACAAAATGTTCAAGATGTTATCCTGACAAATAGTGTTATACGTACGTTTTAGCTTTGCTTCGAAGCATAATTAGTGCAATAACAAGATTTAATTAAATCAAAACACTTTTTTATCTCACGTCCCGCGACTCTATGTAAGCGCTTAGCGATTGTATTCGAAAGTCACTACTTCGTGAAGCACTACTTGTGTGATCAAACTCATACAATTGTTGGAACGTGAACGTCAGAAGAAACAGCGGTCAAAAATAAGATAAAATGTGAGTCGGAAGTCGTTAAAATAAATAACATATTATGTCAAGAAGAGCAGTTGCGTAATTAAAAGGAGGATTGTAAAGAGCGCCGGCGAATAATCTCAAGTAAATAATGAAATTAATTTATAGCGGGTTTAAAGAAAGGATAATTTTCACCCGGAATATTCCGTGAATCGCCAGGCGTTAAATGCCAAGTACAAGAAAAAAAAACACAGGGATAAACGTACCTTTTTCCGTTCTCCACGGGCTGGGAAGCTGCCATTTCGGTCGGGCCTGCTCGTGGTTCAATTTTCCTGTCTTCGTGCATACCGATTCTCTTGCATATCGAAGGACGACGTGACCGATACGACGAAGATGGCCTTCTTTCGAAGGAAAACAATGTGCAATCAGATTATTGCGCGATCGTGAGGATGCGAAGCCGTAATTATCATCCTCCACCATTTATTCTCGGCGTACGATCGGTTGAAGCTAGGCTTTACGGGTTAATACGGTACGAGAGGAGATTCGCGAGAAGTTGTCGCAAGCGGATTTACTTTTACGACGAATCGTGAAAGCGGATGTCTGAGTTTAGCGAACCGATGCTTACGTTCGATCTAGTCTCGGCACGTCTTCGTATTTGCATAAAGTGATAAGCGTAGGATTTAAAAAAATGGAAGCGACAAAGAGAGAGAGATATATATATATAGACATCTCGCATCATGCTGGACGAGCAAATGCAAATGAGAAAAGGATCGACGGAAATTTATTCTGTGGACTTTTATAATCTTTGAAATAAAAAATTGACGTTAAGGACGTCGGTGATGTACAAGACTGTCAGCACGTGTGTGATTAATGCTATATTGATTACTTCATTGCGTTAAATTTACTTTACTTAATTATACGCGATTAAAGTAAATGACTCACGTGAAAAAGCTGATATGCAAAGTTCCCTCGCTATTCATTTATGATTTCTTTATGCAATTCAGAATGTGTTTTGTCTCAATAAATATTAAAAGGTAGCTTTTAAATGAGAAATGATTAAGAACGAGCGTTCCCTGTGCCAGTTCGCTCTGGATTCTCCTTAGATGGATAAACTTTTATTTTTCATTCAATTCCAAGCGGAACTTACTTTAATAGAACTTTAATTAAAGGCTTAGTCATTAGGAATTATTAAGTTTTGAAAAAAAGATGGTATCCAATCAAAGTTTTTGCGGAGAAAAGTTGACTACAGACCTCGTAAAAAAAGCCGCAAATGAAGTTTTTCAGCAACACCTTGCGTATGAGGCATCGATGAATACAGAAATTGGAAAAAAAAATTATGAATTGATGCAACAAGTTATCCAGCTTGAAAGGAATGAATTTCTCTCGATCAATTTCGATTCGGGTGTTCGTCACCAGATATTTTTTATTCGATGTAAGTCCCGTTGTGCTCACCTGGAGATTGCAGAAGCGATCGACCCGATCCTTCCGTCTTTTACTACGGAAAGTAGAAGATCAGCTTCACCTTAATTGAGACGGAAGCGGCTGCTTCGTAATGAAGTGATTTCTTCGGCAGATTGAAGCGCCTCGAGAAACAGAACTATTGCGGGTGTAAACGGAACTGTGTTACAGTTTTCTATTTTTGAAAATGAAGCGTCAACTTCATAGAGATTGAAATGACACCTGAAATTACACGTAACGATATCACGTTATTTGTTGGTAAAACAACCAACGGTTGGCCGGTAACGGCCAAGTAAATGATCCCAGTAAATGATGACTGCAGATATTTTCAATGGTTACGCAGCTAAACACAAACTGATATCCTTGCATGCATGCAATGCTCGCCATTACTTTTCGTTGCCTGCATTCGATATTTTCCGATTTATTTGCATGTTTTACTCCGGTCGCTTTATTTTCTCTTTCCTCGAATAGGATAAATTTGATATATATACTGCTATTGAGAAACTAGTATTGTTAAGAGAATTATATAATAAATAAGAACTTTCTTAAAAAATTAATCGACAATTGTGTCGTTTGCTTCTGCCATGAACGAAACAATCGGCTCGTGATTTAATCGTTAAACGAATCATTGAATTAGCAGCGAATTTTCAGTTTGTCGGGTATCGAACTCTGTCTTTAAATCTTTTACGATTTCGTGCAAAAAGTTTCCCAAACAAATGTCGCACTTTCTTCCTTTCCCCGCACATTCATTTGTCAATCTAAATCGCCATGCGAAACATCTCCGCAGCGGCTTGACGGCGAACTAAGTTAAAAGTGTTTTCCAATTTCTTCTTTCTCTTTCTCGGTGTCAGAAGCAAATCTCTCTTACATTATCGCAGCCAATCCTGGAGCGCGAGGGGGGAAAAAAAGGAAGAACGAAAAATACCATTTGCACACGAGAGTTGCGAGGCGACTTAGTGCTCTGTCGCGACAAGATCCGGAAGGAGGAATCACGTAGTAGAAAGCGTTAGAGAAATCGGGAGGAAGATTACCGGTTTACATTAGATCGGGGCACCGCGGCAGACTAAACGGCGCGCGACACGAAAGCCATGAGCTAGCTGTACTTTCGATTTTGAACTCCCTCCTTCGACACCTGCCTGCCTCCTGACAGAGGTTGTAGGCGAATAAGTACGTACACACGCGTATGTGTGACCTCTCTTCCTCCCTTCTCTCGCCTCAGTCATTTTGTCGTGATTACACCCGCGGCATAACGCGACCGAGAACCGTTAATACGATGGAGAACCGAGAGAGACAGCGGGACCGAGCGATCGCTGAAATTAAGGACGTTCACCAAGTCTTTTTGAATTATAAGAGGCGTTCGCGCAAAAGGGGATTTCGCCGGAGCTTTTAGATATACAGGAAAGTCCCCTGTTATAAGATAAGCTCCTGATATGAGATAGCAGGGTTTCCGCTAAGTTAGTAGGCATCCTTTGATTGTTCCACTATGAATTTATTGCTCTTGGAGTGAAATCAGTTTAGTGAAATTGATAAAAATGTATTGTTAGATCGTGTAATTTACGAAAAGAGTTTGCCGGCTGATAGTCGACATTTTTTAGTCAACTTGAAGTCAACTTTTTAAGTCGGAGATATTAATGGAACGAAAATACTAACACAAGTGCCTTAAGCACATAAGCTTTTAATTTAAAATTGATTTAAAATTTATATCTATTGATATATTTTTCTAAAAGACAATTCGCAATTACTATACGGATTTAAAATTAATCGATTACGATTCGATTACGACAATACCGATGCGAAATGGAACTAAAATACCGCTGTATGTCACGTATTGTATAATTTCCTGCAAATTGACGCCGGGTCTGAAATCTATTCCAGGAAACATTTTTGCATTATTTCTAGCGGCACTAATGAAAAATCGATCGCAGATAATATTTAAATTTCATCGACTATTTTTATATTTCCATTACCTCGTCTCTCGTTACTTTTCTTTTCTCTTCCCGTGCGATCTTACGTTTGGTCGTTATTCAAACTTATTGAATGCTGAATTTGTTATTCGTTTTTATATCTATCGGACATTGCACGTGTATAGATTTTGCTGGAATTGTTTTTCGAGTGCTCCAATTTCATTTTCATCATCGCGAGATTATCTTTCAGTGTCTATCGCAATGTGAACCAGTAATCGAAATGTGAACCCGTCGAAATTGCTTCTGTTAGACAGAGTATCTGCTTGCAACACCATGCAACACCATTTTTTTATAAATATTTATACATTCAGAGGGTTTAAATTTTCACTTAAAATCTGAAAATCTCGAGTTCTTGAAAATCTAGAAAAGTCTTAAAAATTTTTAGAACAATTTAACACGATTGATATCACTGTTTCATATTATGCGACATCATTAATTGACACGTGATACATGAAATTTGCACATGTAATGCATGTATGTACATATCTTAAGAATGCAATTCATTCGTTTAAGAATGCAACTCATTGTTTTCTACTGTAATATTTGCAAGCCCTATAGCTGCATAGCTCTACTGTGCATATTGTATATATTATTTAAAAAAATCTGTACTCTTTCTTTCTCTAGTATTATAATTTATTTATATACAATTATTGTTATACAATAATTGTATATAAATAAATTATAATACTAAAATATACAAATATTAATATTAAACAAATAGAAAATGTGATACAATACACTGTCGGGCTGGATCTTTTTGTGCCGAATAGTGTATTTCTTTGCATAAATTCATGTACATTTCTCACTTAGCGAACTGCTCGCCGTTTATTATTGGTCTTGAAACGCAGTCCCAAGGTAAAATAGTGCAAGTATCTAATTAATTCTATACGATAGCGACGTTAATAAGCATTTTACATAAAAGAATTATTGCGAAAAAAAGGCTGGAGTTTTATATAAAGGATTTATTTTAAACTGACATTTCTCCTAATTAGTTGTATGAATAATTAATTCGAATATAATTGACGAGACTTCCATCGCTGTCGCAGTCAGATAAAGTGGGACGACACTTGTCGCTGCGTTGAAAATACTCAGAAAATTCGTTGCGTCAACTCCAGACCGTAATGATACTGAGAGTAACGTATTAACAACGCATTACACAATCTAATCATTCAATTAGCGGTTGCAACTAATCACAAGAGGAAAGTTTGCTTGAAGAGAAGATCCGAAGAGAGTGTAAATTGCGCAATTCTTCAATATCGCGGCGCGTACCTTCCCTTTAACTATTTACACTTGCGCGGTACCGAGAACTATCGAAAGAATCCCAAATCATTCGACGATGAGACAGATCATTCCGGAAAAGATGTCATAATAAATGTAACGAGACATAAATATAAAATGAGATGAAACGAATCCGGGTGTAGTAAATACCTACGGCAATTTATGAAGAATAATATATTTCGCTCTGTACTGTGCATACAATCTCGACGTAATCGCATTAATTAAATAAATATAAAATCACATAGATTTCATTTACATATAATCGCTAGCGAGCCAATAACCGTTTCATTGAGAATATATTTTGTTATAATACAGGATGCTCGACAAATCGCTGGAAGATCGTGGCGATAATGTTTCAATAATCGCGGTTAATTCTCACAAAGCACCCTAACTAGCATAGAACATTAGTTAAATATACTTTATTTTTTTCTAAAGTTAGGTAATCTTTTAAAGTTAATGCAATCAATTCAATTAAAAAAAATTGATCGTACATCTTTCCTTTCTTTCCGAAGTGTGCTGCGATTTATCAAACACGCAAATCGCTCTCTTTTCTTGCTTCATTTTCGATTGGTACAGACGAATCAATGTTTCGCAATGCAATATCTTGTGATGTAGAAAGTTGCTTGAGAAAAATACATAGTACGATCATGTCGCTATCTTTCTCTCTCTCTTTGATGGCTCGATTTTCGACGATTCTCAGACTCGCTGGTATTTTCCGCTAGAATCTAAAATATTTATTGACAATATATATATATATGTTCAGTCTAAAACGATTAACTCGTGAAAAATGGCATGAGTACAATCAGATTTATTTCGACAATAATATCATTGCGTATATAATTTACAAATTATTATTTTTTAATACAGCGATATTATATACGACCAAATATTGTGCAAAACATTTAGCAAAACTCAGGATCGAGAGAAGTATATTTTTCTCCACAATGGGTTATTAACATTATTGCTCGACATGCCAATATTCCTGAGTTAATTTTCATTATAGATGTTAGACTATTTAATAAATTGATTTTCGCTCCATGTACCTTAACTAAGAATTCATTGCATGTTTCGAAGTCGTAGAGTACTAACAAAATAATAATAATAAAATAACAAATGAAACAGCACACACAGTACACTCTTCCCCCAAATGCCCCTTTATGTAACACTATACGTTCTTAAAGAAACGTCGGTGCAGCTGCCGTGTTAAATAAAAAGCAAGTAAAGAAGCATACCTCTATTGTATGTATTGATTTAGACACAACACATTACTACAGCGACTGTATTTATACAGTCCGTATGAAGTAAAAGCACACGTCACTTTGTTCGAATGGATGACCGCCAGTAGGAAATTATTTTTAAGCCTACACAAATGGAAATGTTATCTGGTACAATAACCATGAATAGACACCTAATCAGTAGAATCAATGGTATCAGTGAAATACGTTCACGCAAGTAACGTACATAATCAATATGCACAGGATAATTCTTTTAATTATATATCAATATTTCAAGACGCGATCTTAGAGCTAAAAATAGGAGTATAATTTATTTATCGAATTATTATATATGTAATATTAAATGAAGTATTGACACATAATTAAGAATTATCTTATACTCAACTCCATGAAATAAATTAATTTTAAATATCAACTAATCAACATAATATTAAAAAATAACATCATAGCTACAGTTCTTCCAAACTTTTATAACAATCTGGGTATACTAGATTGTCTCAATTAAATTATAGCGAGTGACAGATACCAAGTATTTGAAGATATGCTGTTACGCTATGCCATTGAATAAATGAGACTCATATTGCAAAATTCTAACTAAATAGAAAATAAATTTTTATTTTCAAGTTTGTTTTATTTATCATAATGTGTAATACGGAATAAGGTTATTTCTTTTTGTCATATTTATCTACGTTTTATTTCGTTCTCTTTCTCGATATGAGGATGAAAATGACGGATACGATAAAGGCACTTTTAAAACCTGATGTACACACAACGTCAGTGCATTTTCATCTATACGATGAATTTACGTACGTAAGAACTCATAGATAATAGCTTTGAAAATTTTACAATTTTAACCAATGAATATAACGTTATTACATTAACCGATAATTTCCAAACTCGAAGGGAAATTTTCAAAAAAGTTCTTATAATTCCATAATCAATGTTCATTTGTACAAATGGTCACTACAATTTTCTGTTGTAGATGCAATATTTTTGCATCATCATCACCATGATTGTTACCTAATTTTTTATGGGCCATAGCTGTCTTACGCTTCTGCATTAGAGAACAACATCGGTTTTACAAATGCATGTATGCTATCACGAGATGTTACTTATTATAAAAAGATTAAAAACGTTAAACGCTTTTGTGTTACATAACAAAAACTAATAAACGTTCCAGAACGAAGCACAGCCACTATGCATGTTAGGTATTAAATAAACGCATGCTAAGATTGTTTCGAGTTGTTCGATGTTGTAGTAAAGTTCAGAATTCTAAATCATTTTCAATGAAATGAAATAAAAAAATAGAACGTACCGTTGCATATCTAACTACACAATCTTAATTTCTTCAAAGCTTTTCAATTGGTGTTTAATGCCACTAATACGATTCGCCATAAAAGATCGAAGATGTGATTATTCATGTAAACAGTGTTTCGTCGGATAAAAAATATATTCCCGTAAAGACGTGTATTATCATAAAACATAAACTTACATCGAAAATATACATCACTCTTTAGAATATACACGCGATATATGTTGTATAAAAATCTATAGTTTCTAAGATCTAGACAGACTATAACATAAGACACTTCCTCAAATAATAACGCTAGATCAAAAGAAAGAGAAACGGCTATGTACACGCGTATACAAAGAACTTAGTCCAGCTTATCAGAGACCAATGGAAATCTGACTATTCGCAATTGCCGACCGTAGTCGCAGACGACGCTGTCCCCCAGCGCCAACATTTGCTTCACGAAAATGCAGCTGTCTTTATGACCTAATCTTACTTCCCGCACTGGCTCACCCGTTCTTACATCCCAGACTACTAATGATCCCTGAAGCATTAATAATCAAATTCAGGTGAAGGCTTATTTTCATAATCGATAAGCATTTAAGAACCAGTTTCATACCTGATTGCTAGTTATGAGGAGATGATGCGTCAGCATCACTAATTGTAAGCTATAAGCTGCTTTGTGTGCCGGTAAGGTATGCAATAAGTGCCCTTGAAAGCGCTCCCAAACACACAGTTTTTCATCCGTTCCGATACTTATCACATAGGACACTGAGCATGTGATAGCGGCTACAGCACCATCGTGGGCTTGAATACTATACATGCACGCTCCTGCAAGAATATAACACAAACGAATTAGATCAGGAGACTTGTAATAATTACGATAAATTACCAGATATATTTGTCGAAATGGAGATGTTACCTGTCAAAAGATCCCACACACACAACAATCCATCTTGAGACCCACTGCCGGATGTCATGGGACTTATTCTATCAATAAAGAGGCACGATATCGGACCACAGTGTCCATGAAGCGTATACAGGGGCAGCTGATCTTCTAGCCTGGATAATATATGAAAAGTACATGAGCAACCTTTAGAAAAGGCAACCTGGACTGTACTAGACCGTAATTATTACCTGTACACTTTTAAAGTGTGATCCTGGCTGCCTGTTAATACGCGTCCACCTTCGCTATCTAAAACAGTGATCGCTTGTTGATGCGCTCTATAAGAGCTAATTTTCATGCAGCGCATGTCTTCCTCCGTTTGCATACTGTTATTTAGATCCATGGGCGAGCCGGCGCTTCCCGTTCGTACATGTGCTGAAACAGCAGGTCAATTAAACATACATTTATTTTAATGTAAAGAAAATAACTTTGCCATTTATATACAATATCGCGCAGAAATCAATTATGCCATTAAAGATCTTAAGGATCGTTTACTTCTTCTGTAAGACGTGAAGCCCCAATCAATTTGCTGGCCTTCGCTGTAACTCTCAAGTTGCAGAAAGTCTACAGCGCCGTTTAATTTAGCTGCTACTACTCTGCTACCGATGAGTTTCACGGCAGAAATTCCAAGTCCTGATCCATCATCGAAGAGACACTGAGTTAAAGGGGGGGAAAGAATTGTTGAATTACTTAATTTACATTCAACAGTATACATTCACTCAGATTATTCGCGTCTCACCTTGAATCTACCGGTCGTACCCTCCCAGAATTCTAAACTGCCGTTAGCACAGCCCACTACTATGAGATTTTCCTGATAATCCATGCACCAAATCGCCGATATAATGTGCGACGATTGTATCGTGCGATCGGTATTTATGGAGGACGTGCTGCCAACTAAAGTGTTCGATCTAGCAGCAAGAACGCCAAATTGTTCCCTGGTTGTAGACTTTTGCATCTCCTCGATGGACTTGTTGTGCTCCTCTAACAAGATTTTATATCGCTCTCCGAAGTCGAAGCCTTGATCATAATTCTTTTGCGAAGGCGTGTATTTTATAGTCGAAAATTTGGTGTTGATCGTCGGCTTAAGATCGGGAAGGTCGTAAGCACTGTCTAGGCTTCGACGTAACAGCAACTTCTGCTTACCGTCGCTACCGAGTTCATTGAGCTGGTAATCGTAATCTAACATGTTTCCCACGGATCGTCTTTTGTGGTTGTTGTTGTTGTTGCTGTTAACCCTTCGCATATTGTAAGCGGGAGACAACTTTCCCTGATACATCGCCGAGGCCGGTGAATAAAGTCCCATCGACTGTGCCGCTTCCATCTCTCCCCTGGAAGGTGGCGAACCGCTCTCGTAATCCGACATCAGCTCGTCGGCGTCCGGTGACGTTTGACTCAACGTTTTCTGCGGACCGCTGAAGAATTGCCGTCTATCGATATGCGCCAGTTGCTCGCCGGACGTCGAATCCCATATCCTGACGTGTCCCGCTAAACACGTGCTAGCGACGGTGTTACCGTCCGTCGCGATACATTCCACCTCCTGCGTGTGGCCTTCCAAGACCAGAGGTACTGCCTCCAGCACTAACTGAGTGACGAAGTCGTGCGTCTTTTCCTGCTGGTACCAGCTGGCGCGCCACTCCGCGTAATTCCTTGAGCAGATACAACGGTACAACACGACCATCGTATAAGCGACCACGATCACGCTGATAAGACACAGCACAGCGGCCAGAAATATCTCCATCGGACTCGATGGTACGAAAGGCGTATTCGTATTAAACACGCGTCCTTCCGGCCTGGACAGTACCTCCATATCTAAAAGCAATGGAAGAAAGTAAAAAAGGTTGGACGACTAACGTTTTCTAACTCTTTTTAACTGAAAGCTTCAAACCTGAAAAATCTAAAGGATCGAGCGCGGCGGTAGCGAGACTCTGCCACTGGAAGTGTTGAACGTCATTTGGATTGCTAATTTGTTTTGCTAATTGGGGACTCACTGCGTGCGATAACTTTATCGTCGGTAGTATAGTCACTCGGCCACCGGCAATCGACACGTTGTACATTGAGAGAATTGAAGACCAATGATATAATGACAAGCCTCTCCATGGCGGGAAATCCATGGGTCTTAGCCTGTTCAGTTCCTCCGTTGCATTATTAGTTAGATCCTAAAAAGATGTTTTCTTTTTAAATAATGGGCCACAAAAAATATGGAAATGCTTGGTTCGTTGGAAGTAAAGAGTTACCTGTTCGTGCAAATTATCCGGAGCCACCGTCGCGGGCGATATGGACATAGGTGTTGCCGTATTTAGCTCGACATAGTTGTTTAATGATTGAGGCTTGTCCACCGTATATCCATCAATGTCAGTCTCTGGCTTTAACGTCTCGCTAAGGTGTATTATGTGCTCGATGATACCAGAGTCGTTAATGGTCATGCTGATCCACACGACCATCCCCACCATAAATGCCCGCTGGAAGATTCGCGTCCGCGCCCAGAAATGCACCAGTCTCAAACGCTTCGGGATCTTGGCCAACGTGTGAGTATTTTGCGTGTTCGGAGCGATAACGTTCGTCGGCCCGGTCGACAGTCCGTTCAGCCTCGGATGAGACTTGGACCTGAATATATGAGGTTTCCGGTTGGTAATGGTAGTGGTAAACTGTTGTCTGCGCGATGCCTGGATGTGCGACAGGTGAAACTTGGAATTCTCGCTGGACAGCTCCGTTCGCCGGATGTCGATCGCCAGGATCGTTGAAAAGAACACCATTTGCAGGAAAAAGTCATTGAGCAATCCGACAATGGCGAATATGCAAAATTCCTGGATAGCGGGGACGAAAGTGAAGAGGCCGATGGTCAGGATCGTCACTTCCGTGAGTAGATTCTTCGTAATGGACCATCCCTCCTTGGACAGAGCCTGGGCGACACGTATTTTCACGTCCAGTTGGGCGGGCGTGCTGACGACGCTCTTGGTCAACACCTGAACGTTCTCGAGGCCGAAGATAATCACCAAGTACGGGAACACTTCCTTGGCGCTCATACTCAGCGTTAGACCGAAGAAGAAGCACACGCCCACGGTCATCGACAGCGAGCCCATCACTGTCACGCTGGCGCTAAATGCAATGCCAATCTTGGACTTTACCAGTTCGATTTTCCGCACTTGGAAGTACTCGTAGAAAAATAAGGCTAGGAAAGTCATCATCAGCGGGAAGAATTCACTGTAATTGAATTCACCGGGATAGAAAATGTTCAATACTTGGTCGCGCGGCTCAACGTCCGTGCTGTTGTCGGCATTTTGATGCAGTTGATAATAGGCTCTCAGTCGGTGCTGCAATCCTTTTACGAATCTACAAAATAAATAATGCAAGCGTTAATACGGTCGCAATAATGCATTGGAAACGTTGCGGATTGCACGAGAGACGCTCACTCCTGATCGTATTTCTTCAGGTAAATGGTTACGGCGTACTGGAGGATTCTCTGACGCACCCGAGCGGGATAGCGTTTCACTCCCGTCTCCTTCAAGCTCATCCCAAACATCACTTCTGCGAGACTTATCTTCCCTCTCTGAAGATTCTATAATCATAAAAATAGGAGCAAATTAACCATTTTTTTCCCCTACTCACTCTAAATAAGGATAACAAAGATAGAAACAGATTAACAAATTTTTCATGTCGCAGTAAAGATAAGATTAAGTTACCGCGCATAAAAAAAATGCTTCAGCTGTTGTGCTCCAACAAGAAAAAAGTATTATTCATTTGCGAGACTGCTTCACACAGAACCAGCGCAGTTACACGATCGTGCATTTACCTGATACGAAAATATTGTGTTAATGAGATTTGTGTCTTGGGCGAACAACTCTATACTTTGTTGCCAGAGGTTTGCAGGCGACAGAACGAGACAGTTGTACTCGGGCAAGACCTCGGCCTTCTTGCCGTTTCTCTTCTTCACCGCTTCAATGTGCAGGCACACCTGGCCCAGTGTTTTCAACCTGAAAGCAAAGTCACATTCTCATTCCAAGTAAACGGCGCCTACCAAAACAATAATTTCTGACTACACGTAAACGCCTCGAAGAGAAATTGGACATGTCCTCGTTCGAATGGTTTCACATCTGGTTCGTACACCAAGTCTTACGTTTCCGGGTGCTGATAGTTCTGTATGATCTCGAGGAGATTGAACACCTCGTACAGAGGCCCCCTGAAGGCGTCCATCAGCGTCAGGTCCTCGCCCCACGGCGTCACTCCGATCCTCAGCAGCACCTGCTGGACGTACAGCGCCGAGGTCTCCGAGCCGTTCGCCGGCAGGACAGTGTCGTTGATGAGGGTTTTCGGGGCATTGCCCGGCATGGGCAGATTGACAAGCGGATAGCTGCAACAGACCAGACCGGTTGGCGCGGTTTCGCAAACGCCGGGTCCGGCGGGCAACAACTCACCAGCATAACAGGAGAACCGATATCGCGAGCGAGAGCACGGCGATGGGATAGGAGGAGCAGAACAGGCCGTGGGCGTAGTAGAGCCCGGCCACCCTGTCCGGCAGGCTGCGAGACATCTCTCTCACCTACGCGCGACACCGTACGTGCGGCACCGACATCGACATCCCCCGACTGCAGGTCGCCGCGCCGCCCGTAACTGACCTAGCAACATCCAACAGCCACCCTAGTATCGATACGGCGAAGCGTGACACATGATACCGCGAAGGCGCCGCGGCGATAGGTTAGAGGGAGCAAAAAGGCGCCGCGTGTTTTTCATCGATTTATCGCCGTCATTACGCAACCGAGGCGTGTGCGTGCGTGTGCGCGTCGCGCCAGGCCGGGCAGATATACCTAATTCGCGGCGCCGTTTACGAAGGCAGAGGCGTCCGCGATAACGGGCGGCCCGTGCGGGCGCGAGACGCGTTTTCTCCCAACGCCCGCGCACCTCGAGGCTTACTTCATCGCCGACGCTGCCACGCGGGACGCTCGCGAGCCGTCCTGGACGACGACGACGACGGTGCGCAGTTCGGTCCCCCTTTACGGTTTACACCCCGCACGCGCGGAACGAGAGGAGAGAAAAACTACTACGCCGTCGCCGCGCGCGTGCCACGGTGCCACGGTCGCGGATTCGAGGTTATGTACGGCGCTCGTTTTTGCGGCGCATTAGAGGCCGCGTTAAAGACCGCCGCGCTACTTGGGAATCGATTCCGCGGCGCGCTTACACGAATCGCTGCGCCCGCACGTGCCGCGGGACGCGCGTCATCGCTCGCGTAACTCGCCGAGCGAGCGAGCCAGCGAGAGAGAGAGATAGAGAGAGAAAGCGGCAAGAATTCCGGGCGAGTAGGAACGGACGGGCCGATCGCGACGCGCGACAACGACGATGTTGACGATTCTTGGTTTCCCCTTACATTCCTCGCGCGCGATAAGCGCGGCACACGTCGCCTCGGGTCCCCGGCTTCGGGCGCCTCCGGAGTGCACTGGCCGTAGTGAGACTCGGCGCGAGCGTCGATTTATTTTAGAACCGAGGAGAGAGCCCAACCCCGGGCCGAGCCCCCGCCGCGTGGCCAATCGCCAGGTGCGTCGGCGAATGCACACGTGGCCGAGAAGGGATGGAGAGAGAGAGAGAACACGTTCCGTGACGTGGGCGAAAAGCGTCGCAGGCCGAGTCCGTCGCGTAACTGGCCGTGGCCGCGCGCGGTTCGTTAATCCGCGAGTTGATCGTATGCATAATCGAAAACTATCGGGCGAACGTCGTTCTCGCGGGGCAAGAGAAAAAGAAAAGGCGTCTGCGTGTTAACGCATTCAGCTCGTCAATGAAAGTTTTTCTCACTTTTCTCAGGCGTAAGCTCGCGGAAGGGCCGGGACATTTCATTGACGAATTCAGACAGACGTAGTAAACGTTGACGGAGCGTCCGATTGGATAAGCTGGAGCTTGCGAGGAGAGAGAGACAGAGGAGATTTGAGAAGACTTTGTTTCTTTGTGTCACCGTCGTGACGAGGGAGAATCACGCCTCTGTAGTTACTGCGCAGGCACGATTCTTTTCTTTCACGATGGTGCGCGACAGAGAAAGAGAGTCTAATCTTCTCTGTCTCCCTCTTTACAAGCTTCGGCTTGTTCAATGGGGCTACTACGTCTGTGAATTCAACATTTGTCGATGAACATTTTCTCGCTCTTGACGAGTTCACGCTTGGGGAGAGGATGATTGAGTGCGGTGTTGACGTTCTTGTATTCAATATGAATACCGATCTGAGTCTCGGGGGGGCGAACGGAACGATCGTGTGCGAGAATTCGGGGGAGACGGATAGAGAGAGGGAGAGAGAGAGAGAGAGAGAGGGGGGGAGGTGGGTAGGATTTCGTCCTCGGGAGAGATTAGGCGAGTTGAAAAAGAACTCTCGTGCGGAATTAACAGCAATTTTCACGGGAATTCAGGAAACACTCGTATGAATTTCGATGACACTCGGCGTGAATTACGGCAAACTTGATGGAAATCAGGATTTACGCACGGGGAGAATTTTTTTTATCCTGGAAATTGTGTAAGCGCGGGAGTTTCGAAGAATTTCATGAGGGCTCTTTCGAAACTTTACCGTACATTTCGCTAGTTAAATGCACAAAAGAGCGAGAACAAGTGTCCACCGGGCAGATGGCCCCATTTTTTTCGCACTCGATTTCGGTCGCAAAGTAGGTGCCACACGAAAGGTCCCGTCAAGCTGATTACGGATGTGTCAGTGTCAGAGTGTACCTATATCGAAGGAGAAAGGAAAAGTCAAGATGACGCCAATTTGATGTCATATTGATCAAAATATGACACAAATTTGGTCAATATGACATCAGATTGACGTCATCCTGACCTTTCATTTTCCTTGGGTATTTAACGTTCCTGGCCCGAGGAGAAGAAAAAGTGAGGATGATGTCAATTTGATGTCAAATTGACCAAATTTATGTAAAATTGTGGTCAATTTGATGCCATATTGAGCTAAAATTTGAAAATGCTCTCCCTGTAGCTGGAGAACACAACGTTAAGTCATAAAAGGACTCTTGTCATGATTAATAACAACAATTGACGAGAGATAAATGATACTTTCCACTTAATTATAACGAGAGCCCTCGTAGAATCTGACGATTGCAAAGTGTTCGGGAGTGTTCTCTTGTTATTTTTAGAATTGTTCAAGTCTATACTTTCCTGCCGCTATCTATTCATGAGGTCTCATGCATAACTAACAGCTTGAATGCCACCAATAAAGCTTAATTTTTCCGAGCGGCGCAGAGGTGTCTCGTAAACATAATTCAAGTTGCGAGACGTCGAGCTGCAAAAGGCTCGCGAGTTAAATGTCGGAGTAGACACGCTCAACGAGAGAAACGAGTATCAATTGAAAATATCACCTCGCGTTATGTCAATTTATGCTGCGTTCTCCCTAAAAGTCAATCGGCGCATTGTCGCTGAAAACGAACGTACTCTCCGAGGCCCGTATTTACCGTACAGTCGTTTCTCAATTCTCGTCTCTCAAGAGTGTATCAGCTGAGATAATCAGATTGGAGTTTGGTGGCTTGAGACACAGACGGCTCAATAGTTGCATTTTGATTAAAGATCAACCGTAACTGCATTCAACTGAAAAGGGGACCGATTACTCACCTGAAATTCCTCTTGAGAGTCAAAACATCGATTAAAGCGGCGATACGCAATTTTTCACGACTCGGATCTCAGATGATACGAAATCCAAGGACTATCTTCTAAAACTTCCTTCGGGAATCTCTGTTGAATCGAGATTACGGACAAATATCGAGTTGAGTCTCAAGATTCGCGTAGTAAACTGTATCGCGTCTGAAGACCGGTTTTAGCTGAGTTTTTCAGCAGAATCGCGATTATATTATAAATACGGGTCTAAAAGTCAATCAGTGCAATGGCACTGAATTATTCAGCGCGTACACGGAAAAGAAAATGTAGCCGCCGTAGCTGAAGAATGCGTGTGGTAACTAAATTTCAGCTGTACAGTATGGACAGCTGATATTTAGTTGTGACAGCTGAATATTTTACTGCTGCGCCTATTGCATTAGGTGCGACAGCAAACCGATTGCTTTGGAAACTTACAGTTATGGCAGCAACATATTTTCAGCAAACCATGATTAGCTACGGTAGCGGACAATTTTTTTTTAGTGTACTTATAACTGTGAATTAACGAAGATTCACTATTTTCCGCGATAATCCACTGTTTGACTTCTAGAGAGCGGAGAGAAAGTCTCCTATTATAAACTCCTAATTTGGGCTAGCGGGGTTTTTGCTAAATTAATAGTTTCATCGTGAATTTATCGCCCTTGGTATCTGTTTAATGGAAAATTCATTGTTAGATCGTGTAATCGTCGTGAATAAAGATTCGCGATTAAATTTTTACGTTGAAAACCTGCTATCTCACATTACAAGCTCGTCTCATAACAGAGGACTTGCCTCTCCGTTCGTTTTGCGAATTGTATTTTTCGCGAATGTGATATCTCCCGTTGAAACTGTCTTTCCGCGTACGCTTTAGTTTTTCCAGCTTGCTCTCCAAAGTTTTTGGAGCGAAAATAGAACCGCGGAGTGAAATATTCGCTCTATTGGAGTAAATAGTTCATTCTAATAGATCAAAGATTCGCTCGAATAGTGTGAACGTTTCACTCCAAAAACTTTAGAGGGTGCGAAGACAAAATTCAAAGAGGGACTTTAAGAGGGAGGTCCAGGCTAAAACCCCCTGGCTGGGGTAAATTTGTCGCAATAGGTTTCAAAATTAGAAATTTCATTTAGATACCAACGTCCTATCTTGGCTCTTCGAATTGTGATTTCACGTCGGAGCCTTGCGAGGTTTATCGTAACAATTAAATTTAAAATTCCTCGCGATTAAGAATGCCGCTATATGAGAACGTGTCTGCGCTCCTGTCTAGGCCCCTGCCGCATTTCGATTAACGATCTACACGTGGCGGTCGTGAAGAAAGCGCGAGGTCATCTTTATATACCTAGTTAACACCGCGCGTCGTTAATAATTCGGCTCGTTCCGTTTATATCTTGTCGTTCGATTGGCTTTAGCCGAGCACCGCTCCGTGAGGCCGCGGTCGACCGTCCCGCGCGCCTATTATCCTGCGATTGACATGTCTAATTGCATCAATTGCGTAATAAGTGGAAATTAGGCTGCTGCAAATGGCCAGCATCGTTCAGGGGTCAATCGTCTGCGAGCGCGCGGGCTCGCGTCCGACGCACGTGAGACGCGCTCCGCGGACAAATCGTGGGAGTTTCGGAAAAAAATTCACCACCACTTAACGCAATTGATATTAATGTAAGCTCGGCGTTATTGCGAATCGGTAACGTCGTTATTGTCCCTTTTTCACCGCTCAACGTGGTACCAACTTCCCGATTCTCCTCCTCGTTTCCCTTTTCATTGTTCAACTTTTGGTACCTTTTATTTTTCGCCATTAATAGCCGTGCGCGAACAATGGGTGAATACGTTTTGTGCAGATATGTACAAAACGGGGGGGGGGGGTTTGTTAAGGTTTTAAGGACTCTTAAAAGATTTTGAACTATTTAATATACTTATTTTCCCTTTCCGATCCATTGTTCCTTCTTTCTTCTGTATTCTATAATATTGGTGTTCTTATCTTACTTGCGTTTAAAAAATGTTATGCATAATAGTAAATGCATAACAAAGCGCATTTATTCATTTATTTATGTGTTTATTTACAACCTTTGTCGCACAACTTTTTTATTTGAAATTAAAATCAGGTAATATACGTAAACTTTGCTATTGTTTTAACATTTGGTTTAAAAAAAAGTGTATAAGTTTATTAACATTTATTCGTACACCGTATGGATAAATAAAATGGTGTATACTTAGAAAAAGAGGGAATAATTCTTAACGTAAAACGTAAATTGAAATGTATCGTAAAAATAAATCACTTGCAGTGATTTTCTTGTAGGCAAAATTCATCAGAGATTCGCATGTGGTTGAATATAATCTGGCCGGCGTGCCTGATAAAGTTATTGATAAAAAAATTGTGTCGCTTTTTGGCTCGACGACGAATTGCATTCCACTTTGTGCAAAAAGGGATTTCAATCTCTTACACCCGTCGATACCAGTCATGATTCTACATAATTGACGATAATTTTGATAAAAATTATGACGAACTGACGCACTCGATTAAGCAATTTTTACATCTTAATGTCTTAAAAGTTTTGGGAAACAGTAATAAATTTTATAGACCGTGTCACATCTACATTGGCCGTGAATATGAATTGTAATTAATAAGTAATTGCGAACGGTAATAAAAATAACCGTACTTATTTTAAAAAATATCTCGAGTGTTTTAAAAAGATAATTCAGATTTCGTTCTTTTTCAAAAGATCTTGAAAATATCTTTTAAGACGTTGTTTTCGCAAAATTTGGAAGACTGCTAAAAAGATGTCATCTTTTTAGACATGCGTTTCGTTGGTTTTGTCGAGTGAAATATTTACAAAAACGTGCAGAAAGCTCAGCCTACAGCAGGAAGTATTACGCACACAATTATGCACACTTCGTTTACATAATTAACATAATTAGCATAAAGTATTTGTAGATGCGGTAGACGATGACGCGCTGAAGAAATAATTCGTGGCAACATTACATATTTTTGTATTTCATGTGTCTCTCATTATATATATCTCATTATATACTTGCGTATTCGTTAACGCGGTAACAAAGAATACTGTCGAGCGCAATTTACGAGGCCTTGACCATTGAATTCTTACGTGCAGCGATCGGTGTACAGATATATTCGTAGATATTGACATTTTCTGATCAACAACGGAGTATCTTTTAATACTTTCTTATCATCGTTATGTAATAAAATTTCTTCTGGGATAGATAGCATATGTGTTTTCAGTATTCGATTCAAAATGACTGGAAAACAAAAGATACAAACTGATAATATTCAGCTGAAAGCGCGATGCCGACAGTTTTCACATTTTTTAAATATACACGGAAGAAAAAAGTGTCAGATCAATTCTTATATGCTCAAATTAATGCGTTCGTTCTTTTGTACGCAACAATCTCTGACGCACCTTCTTAAAAGCATTTAATAATCTTACATCCCAACAATATTACAGTCACACTAATTAGAAGAATTCATTGGCCAAGGCGAGGGTGAAACCGCTGACCAAAATCTTGTACATACACCAATGCCCAGTGGGCATTACTTATCTTATTTTATCCTATTTATATATCTCGTTTTATCTTATTTTATCTTTATAATGCCCCAGCGAGGCCTAATGCCCAGTAATGCCGCAAATCTGTACACCACAATGCCCTTAGCGGTTTCCCCTTCGGGTCAAGGCTTCGTAAATTCAGCTCGACATTCTTTGTTACCGCGTTAACGAATACGCAAGTATACAATGACAAATATATGAAATCGTCACTTTAAGAACACGTATTATTTTGACAATATAATCATTTTAAGCATTATAGTCTTTGATTTGAAGATATGTTACTTTCTATCCAGCATTGTTTCTTTTTCATTCAAGAAACTTATTCTAATAAAACTAAATAATAGGCACACATTTTTCCTGATTGTATTATATAAAATTGCTTCATTCAAGTAAGTTTTTCTTCCTCCACGATTTTCACGTTGAAACTAAACTTATTTTCCAAAGGGGAATACTCTTTTTTTTTCTGTGTAGATATTGTAAAATATACGTAAAATGCACGTAGACGTGACCGGAAAATGCATCGCCGATAAATAGTTCGTTTTCAGTTACTAGTGACTGAATAGTTATTGAAGTAATTATTAAAAGTAATAGCGCGCGCATCGATACATGTATTGGTTTCTGACGATTGTCATCGGGTGCATACGTGTTGCCACCGGGCATTCCGCACAGGATGTTTCAGCAAATTTATATAATAATAACAGAGCGGGTTATTCTTTATTAAAATTTCCAAATGTCTTTTCAAACTCGAGGCGACCTTATTAGAACACTGAATGTTGTCAGTTAATATTGTTAATTGGTTAACTATGCATCGGTTAACCAGACAATTAGTTAATTAGTCGAGTAGACAATCAGTTAATTAGACATTTAACATTGTTAGCGAAATAACTTAAATTTTTAATTATGTGCCTCGACGACGGAGCCGATTAATAATAAAATTTTGTTCTGAATGTAATTTCGCGCGCGTTTTACGTTAACCGAGCTCTAATATGAGATATTTACTACGACATTTAATATTCGATAATTCGAAGCTGCCGAGAAAGGGTATCGTTGAAGTTAACACAAGAAGGTAATTCAAGGAAAATGCGACTCTTTTTTCCCTCCTTTTTGATAAAAACTCCTTTTCGAAGAGCAAAGCAATAATAAATTATATTTACTCGATGTAAATTGCGCGTTCAACTTGCAATAATTAATTACGTCCGTGTGCTATAGCCGTATATTGTACATTATGCTAAATAATTGTTACGGGAGGTTGTAACGCTGTTATAACGTTACGTTTATCGCTCAAGTCCTTGTGGGAGCTCGTCTCGGCGGTTTTCATTATAACGGTAAACCGGTAAAATTTTATGCTACGAGCGAAGCCGCGTCTTTAGATAACGGGGACGATATCCGCGGGTTCAAGGTACAGGTTCTTAGGCAATATAGGCAAAATGCGGCTTATAATAAAATCGCTTCGATAAATATTAATGATATCGGTAGCGACGCTCCGGCTACCGTTAGTTAGTTAGAGCTCGATGGCTTCTCTCTCATCCGCACCGCGGATGAAATCGATATTCGAGGCCCTCGGCTGGCACGGAACCTGGATTTAATCCTTCCCTGCGAAGTTTCTCAAGAATCTAATAAATTTCGCGCGTTTCAGTGTAAGAAAATTATCGAAAAACTCTTGATTCACCTGATAAATCTGTCGCGCCTGATATTCATAGAAACACCGGGCGCGACAGATTTATCAGGCGGATAAATTTTCGATTCGATACGAAACAATCGTTTTACCTGAATGAAAACAATGCGTTATGCTTTGTTTTTTTTTACATACAATTGTAGATTTTCAGATGTCGATGACGTCGATTAGATCGATGGTTGCTCGAGGGTCGGTCGAAATAGTACAATTTTAGCGGAGAAGTCTGCAGAAATAGAAGATCCCGTTTGCATTAATTTCATTACGTTATTGGTTCACCTTTAGTCGATTCTGTGCCCGTATCTAATAATACTTTCGACAATCTGCCAAGACCTCTCAGATTTTTTCTCGATACAGAAAAAGAACTTGGGTTAAAAATACCAACGCCCGACGGGTGGGAAAAATATCGCTAAGTTATAATTTTGATAGAAAACTTGGTTAGAAAAAAATGCACTACAAAAGTCCCGCTACCGAGTCTAATATATATCGGATGTTTCGGCGACTGTCTCAGGCGTATTAATTCACTGATTTGGGAACGCGGATCCTCCGCGTCCTCCGAAAATTGAGCTCGGCCGGTGACACGGGCGCATCTGTCTTCCCCATGATTTCCTTCGATGACTTTTGCCCGAGACCTTTTCTCTCCGCTTGTGTACATTCGACTCGCACGTCTTCCTAATCGAAATTGATGCAACGGCGTCTCCGCGAGAGATGATGGATGGCTCGCCGACGAGCAGCGGGCGATCCGAGCAGCTGGACGTCCTTGCAAATTATTTTTCTGGCTCGAAGGAAGTTTCAGTTCGCGTTAAACGGACTCCCGCGCGCACCCTCGCTAGAGGAGAGGGTAAAGGGGGGGGGGGAGTTTTTACATTTTTAGATACTTTGTGAAGTTCCGAGATCGGGAAGGGCGAAGGTATACGCGAGCTGCGATATCCTCGGGTATCCGCGAGCAACATTTTCCAGTTTAAAAAGAGGCGGAAAACCGGCTGAACCTCAGACTGTTCGCCGCAACGAACTATTCGCGGATTGCGAAAATACTTTTTCCCGCTGATAAATGCTGCGCGAACTTCGCCTTAGAAAAAAATACCCTCGTGGCGAGCTTAATTTCCGGCTTCCTGAATCGCGGCCCCGCGGAAGATGGATGCGGCGCGGGGCAGCGGGACGCGATATTACGAAACCGCCTTCAGAAGTTTGATAAGCTCCGGAGCTCGACGCTTGATGGAGTGGACTTATACGTCTTCGGCGTTTTGCACGGGGAAACGATCCGCCAAACGAAACAGCGCGTATGTCTCTATTCGCTTCCCGGGACGGAAACGGAGGCGAGAGGATAAGTGAGAGCGTGTGGGTGGATGGTGGTTCGTTTATCGTGCGGCCCGAATGGCAATTTATCTTACCGGCAAGACGGACCGAAGGTACCAGTCCCTCGGATATAAATGACGCCGCTTCTCGCTCAAGATCTTCTTCGGAATTCTACGGGGCGCGACAGAAAGGGGTGGAGGACGGTGGAGAGGGAGGCAAATCTGCCGTCTCCATGTAAACGACGTCGCGTTTGTAGAGTGCATTTTCAATTTCTCGTGTATTAAAGGTCCCGCGAGCCTCTCCCTGGCTTATGACGTCTAAAGTGTATTCTCAATTTCTTAAGATACCTCAAGAGTCCGCGATATATCCTGGATCTTTAACGTCAGAAACGGGGAGAATCACGCGGACGATTTTCACGACTCGCGCCCGCCTCGACGACTCTTACACGTAGACATTTCACGTGACTAACTCATCTAAAATACGAATGTACATCCCGTTTACGCACCGCGCTTTTAATTATCTATCGATTTCGTGTAATCTGTTCCATTTTCGGGAAAAGAGAGCAATTTGTGCGACTTCGGCGTTCGCGCTGTAACTCGCTCTGTCGTTCTTCGCAACTCGAACGGGCAGGAAGCAAAGAAAGTCGCTTATTGCACGTCGTTACATTATGTAAATGTAATCGAAAATTATCTCGATTAACTGTTGCAATTAATGACAACCATTTATCGCTGGAAATTTCGCTCACATAATTTATTTCGAGGATCAGATCGAATGACAGAGATTGTAAAATATCGTTTCTCGTTGCGGACTAATAACTACTTCTTTACCGCAGATTATGCTTTCGATGCTCGCGTTGCGTTTTATACCGCCAATTCAAATATTCTATTCTTCCGAATTAAAAATGCAAGTTGTTAGTTTGAGTAATTTGTACAACAGAAAGTTACGCGATATTTGTTAATAATATTTCGTGTGTTTCGCGGTCTTTCACATCGCGTACGGGAGTGCCCGAAATTTTGCGCGATCGATGATTTTCGCGAGTGAGTGTTGTGTGAGTGCAACACTGAAATCTGAGAGGAGGAGGAGGCCTGTGAGGCACCGGGCAACGGCGGAGAAATCGTGAGGTGTCTTACATTTTTATGTTATTTGCTACATGTGCAAAATGAAGCATCTGTTCTGTGTTTTAATTTTATTTATTCAAATGATTCGAATGAGGATTCGAATAAGCGTTAGAAACAAAACCATACGTATAAAATTTTGTGAGTTTATATTTAAAAGGAAGACTTTCAGTATTCTATATAATTATTTTAATAAATACCTATTTTAAAAAACAAAGTATAAAGCGTATCTAATGCAATAATTTCGATTTTACATAATTAGTCTATAACAATCATATACATATTTGTATTTTTACAGTTCAACATATAAGTTAACGCTGTACAACTCTGCTGTTGCGAATCGTATCAGTGAGTGATAAATTACTTTTTATCTTAAATTGACGTTGCGCATACGATTGCTTCTTTGCGCGTATACAAATTCTTAAAAATATATAAAGCCCAGCCACAAACTGCGTTTTGTCATTTCTAGGAAGATTGAAATACTCCTAACTCTATAATAAATACGATTGGCGCTATATCGATCCTATTTCGTGACACGTTGAAGTGTAATAGCGTTGGATCCGGAAATTTTTTCTGTGGGTGTAACTTGGGTACCACTCCGCGAAATGCTGTGGGCTTCGAGAATAGCCGGGGTGTTTCATACTCCCACTTGATTCGCTCGCATCCACCCCGGGGTTGCGCGATCATCCCGGGGCAATATGTCTTGTATACAGACGGCAACGGTTGCTACCGGCGCGGAGTTGGCCGTTTCTCGAGTTTCCATCCATCCATGCGCGCGAGAAAAGACGCTTCGTCTTCCTTCGCGCCGGCTTGAACCTTATTATTATTGGTAAACAAGCTCTCTTTCCGTCCTCACCCGCGCCCTCCGCCGACCGGGTCGGTTTCCGCGCGTTTTTCCCTCCGCCAACCCCCTCCCCCGCCGATAGACATCCCCCGCTCGCATTCGGAAACATCGAGATTAAACTCGGAGCACCGATTAGACCCTGGATATTGCGAAATATCCTGGCGCGCATCAAGCCGCCCGGCGCCATTAATGAATGCGCCGCTTAATTTATCTCCCATACATGTGGACGACTTAATTAATTATTAATTAATTTCTCAAAAACGAAGTCGGCGATCAATCGGCTTGTATGTAAACTGCGGACCGATATATAAATTACGGAAATAAGCCCAGTCCCGATTAAGTATTCACCCGCGCGCGAATCTAATTAGAGTTGAATTTGAAACGGAATTTTAGAAACGCGCGAGAAGCTCGTCTACTTGAAGCTGAATAGTATTGAATTTCAGCACCGTAGTGTGTACGCGAGGCCGCTTTCTGAAATTTCGCATTATTCTGTGTAATAAAAGATTAAAACTCTTATTCAGCGTTATCGATTTCATTAATGCTGCTTTAGGCGCGAAATAATCTTCGTCTCTTCCGGCGGGGTTACTTGAGCGGGCGCCGGCGATGAACTTTTTCAATATAACTTTCGCGTTTGTGCTTAGACTTTGTCGTTTCGTAGTTAGCGAAACGGTCGACTCGGTCGTTTTAAGTTTAACTTCGCACCTACGCCGAAAGTAAAAAGTATCACCTTGTCGCGCGTCGAGCGAACGAAAGACACCAAGGTGCGTGCCCTTTGCGTCCCGGAGTTCTGCATCTCCTGCTCCCAATTCTCCCGAACCGCGCGATATCACCCGGGATATTAACAGCGAATTCGGTTGCTTGCACTAGTGCGCACCGAGTGCGCGCTAAGGCCTGTTTACAATCAATTCTCATATTTAAGGATCCTCTCAAGTATCCACGATGCTAGAACTTGGCCCGAGCTCTAGTTTCGTGCAGCTATTCCGTAAAAGCTGCAAGTTGATTGGCTATCCATTTCTCAGAACTAGAACTTGAACCAAGTTCTAGCATCGTGGACACGGGTCTTTAAATACCTCTTGAAATGCTTGTACGGAGTAGGGCGCATAGCTTGGATGAAAAGCTTTTATGGAATAGCTCCAAGTTGATTGGCTACACATTTCTCGAAACTAGAACTTGAACCGAGTTCTAGCATCGTGGACACAGGCCTTTAGAACTTGGACCAAGCTCTAGCATCGTGGACCAAGGCCTTAGACTTGTTTACAGTCAATTCTTATATTTAACAATCGTCTTAAACACCTCTTGAAATACTTGTTACTCGGTAAAATGATCTATGTAGCATCATTTTTTTTCGGCTAGGCAGTTCTTGAACGTGTGTTTAAGACGATCTTAAAAATTGGATTTTAAATTAAATATAAAACTTGGATTCCACGGACAAGCCTTAAAATGCAGCGCGCACTAGTGCAAGCAACCGAATTCGCTCTAAGATTATAATTAGTATCGAGGTCTCCCCGTTTCCTCCCTTCTGAAAAGTCGCGGGATCTCGAGGCTATTATTCTCCTGAACAAATTTTCCCCCGCAGACATCTCGGCAACGCTATCCTATAGACGTTCGCAGACGCTTAAAAGCACACGCGTCGTCTGCCTCGTCGTCCGTCGTAATTGATGAAACTCGAGTCGTCGCGCCGCGCCGTGTTGCCGGGGCAGAGAGAGACGGATTTTCATCTAGCGGGTAGAAGAAAAGCGATATCCCTCTGCGCGCGCGGGAAGACGAGAAAAGTTTCTCTCGAGATGAGCATTTATTAAAACTATCCCTCCTCCCCCGCCGCCGTTGTATACGGCGGCAACCGACTGGTGTTAACGTTATCTCTTGGCTTTGACGTCGAGTCAAATATATTCGCCTTTGCGGCGCACGCGGGGATTTCGACTTTGACAAACGCGGCGGCGCTACGATAATTAACTCGAGAACACGCCGGCTCGACGTATCCTAGCTAAACCGCGCCTTCCGAAACTGCCGCGGTAACAAAAGCATACAAAAACAACTAGAAATGCCAGAAGTAAGAAATTCAAAAGAATGGGAAAAAAAGCTATTTTCCTTATTTCTGAAAGGTAATTCAGTCTTTTCAAAGGAAACGAGAAAAACTCTGTACGTTTTGAAACTTAAACAAATAACACTTCGCCGAGTTTTTAGCCGGGCACCGCGATCCTCATTTAATGCTTTACAACGCTATTAAAATAAAATGGCGCGAAGTGACGCTCGCCGCGTGCTTTAAATGGTCCGCAATACCGCTAATTATTAATGATATTACAGCGAAGGTGGCGGCGAATAATCTGGGCTCGCCCCGTTGTCTCCCGACGACAACGACGGCGGCGGTCGGAATAATTTGCTGCAAGACGTCGCGCGGTAAGGAGCAGCCGCGGCTGCTTATAATCCGCGGGACTGCTTATATTTCCATATAAATTAACGGCACCGCAACACGGACGACGACTAGCGGAATCCCGGGGCGGTCTTATACACGCGGGTATCAGCCACGACGCGATACAGAAAGGGCCGCTTTCATCCCGACGTTGCCTATCTGCGCCCATCAGGCGCGACGTTTATGGATGCCGGCGGAAAACGCCTTCGCTTCTTCGCGGTTCCTAACGAGATTCTCGATTATCCACGGCACGCGTCCCGGGATTGTCCCCGCGCTAATTACTCGACGTTAAGACGTCAACGTTGACAAGAAGAGACGACGAGCGTCGTGCACGGTGCACACGGCCGCGCTGCATTTCAGCTCGGCGTGCTCCAGCGATTGTGTTCAGACCGACATTGACCTATTCGAATGAATAGATTTCTTGTTAGAGAGTTAGTCCGAATCATGGTATACGAGGTATACCATGGTATAAGGTATACCATAAGATATACAATCCGCGGAGAGTTTCATATACTTCGGCTGCTCGCGGCTTGGTTTTTCAATTTTTTGTTAACTGTTTGCAAGTCAGTCCTAAGCGTTTACGGATCGTTCTCTGCCATCAGCCTTATACCATGAATGAAATTATAATAAATTTAGAAGTCTAACAAGAAATCTATTCATTCGAATAGGTCAATGTCGGTCTGAACACAAAAGCCACATAATTTGTATTATATATTACACAAATGTTTTCGTGAATTGACAGTTCTAGATGCAAAAGGTGCAGTATCACACCAGCATCCCCTTAATGAGAACAGCAGTTGCTGGTAGACTATAATGGACGATGAAGGAACAGGATGGCTTTAATCGAGACCCGAGATAGATTTTTCATAGGACTTGCCGCGCCTCTCAGCAATCTTATTTCTTAGCAATTTCTTTTCGCGTACCGGAACTTTTACTTTATACCCGCGCAATTTGGAGATCTTTTCGCGTACCTCAGAAAGACTGTTCTTCGCTCGTGCAGATTTCTCTGGAAATGGAAAATATTATAAATATTTCGCGTAATAATAGCGCTTGTTAACGTTCCGTATTTGAACGTTCGAGCTTGACCATATAATTATTTATGCGAGAAATTGCTGCAAGTTTCATTGAGAAAGCAATCTTGGGAAAAAAAGGCTTCGATCGATTCGCGTGACTTATGTAACGGCGGGTTAAGATTTATAAATATTCATAACCGGCGGCTAAGCGACGCTCGTTCCGTCGAGCTTTTCTTGCCGCAGTCAATCTCGGCGAGGAAAATCGCTGGCGTTTTCCTTTGAATATCTTTGAATAAATTCCGCGATCTTGCCCGATTCGCGCGATAGTACAATATCAGCTGTAGCGCGCGTATAATTTTGCGGCAAAAAAATGCAAATTATTCATTAACTTCCAGAGACGCTCGAGTATCGTCCTGAATGGCGAAAATTTTCTTTCGCAAAAAGAAAGTCTACTGCATCAAAGTGAAACTCTGTCTTGCTTCTCTTTTTAACCGATGCGACTATACATTCTCAATAGAAAAGCAAGAAATCGGGGGAAAAATACAATTCTCCTCCGTTTTTAATTTTAAGTATAAAATACGCAATGTAGAATTTGGCAAATTTCTGCTGCTACACGGAAAAAAAGAATCTTCTTTTGAAAACATGTTCACTTTCAACGTGAAAATCGTGAAATCAGATTATACATATTGCGTTAAAGGAAGAGAAACTTGTTAGAAAGAAGCAATTTATATAATTATATAATTCAGCCAAGAAAAATATATGTTTATTATTTCAGGATAATTTTCTTGAATGGAAGGGAAACAATACTGGATCGAAGATTGCAATGATTAAAATTAACACGGTAACAAAGAATACCGTCGAGCGAAATTTACGAGGCCTTGACCAATGAATTCTTCAAATTAATATTTAAGTAAGACTGTAATATTGTTGGAATGTAAGATTATTAAATGCTTCCAAGAATATTACAGATTGTTGCGTATATGCAAAACAATGAATGCGTTAATTTGAGCACATAAGAGTTGATCTGACACTTACTTTTTCACCGCGTACCCGCGCGGAGGAAATTAATGGAATTCTCTGCGATTAAATGACAACTGCTCTGCAAGGAGATCTTCGCGGCACATACCTTGCGACTACTTTCGTGGAGGAAAAAGAATAAAAAAAGACAAACACGAAGTAATAAAGGAATAAGAGCCAAGACAGGATGTTAGTGTCTAAATAATTTTAATTTTAAGTCCATTGCGAAAAATAATACCTCAGCCAGGGTTTGAACTTTGAACCTAGACTCTCCTCACTAATTCGACCAGCGAGGCGTGTGTAGACTTAAAATTGAAATCATTTAGACACTAACATCCTGTCTTGGCTCTTACTCCTTCATTACTTCGTGTTTGCGTTTTCACATTAGCGCCTTGTGAATTTTATCAATTGTTTAAATAAGAAACGAGGAACAGATTTCTTAACCGCGCGCGCTCGACGAGCCATCGAAACGGCAAAAAGGCCACGCGCTCCGGTCTTACGGAAACGGTAAACGGGGTATTACGAGTGTCAGGTTCACGAACGAGCTGACGAAGTATCCCGATGGGTGGGCGAATGGAAACTCCGTCCCCGGCGTAGAAGGAAATTGAATCGATTGTAATTAAAACTTGTATAACGAAGGCACGCGCGAGCGCGCGATGTTCATTCCAGCTGTCGGGACCTGGACGTCGGAAATCCCATTTTTCCGCCTACGTCGGGCTGAATCATCGTGCGAGGGACCAAAATCCATCCGTGTGCTTTATAAATTAGCGTAGCTTTTGATCCCACCGGCGAAAGCGGACCCGAGATTTCGGAACCGTACGAATATCCTCTCCCATTTTTTCCCCTCCCCGAAAATGTAATCTTTGAAAATGTAACCCAAGGTACAAGTAGAGCGAATATTCGCTCCCGCCGTTCTTATTTAATGCATAAAGAGCAGGTGGATTCGGTAAAATTAATTAAAGTCATTGTTGCGATATTAAATAATTTTACAAAATAAAACTCCCGGGATGAGAAACTTAATTGCGCCCGGAGAGAAATTTGCGATTTCCGCGCTTTTATATAACTCTGCAAAGCCATCTTTACGATCTTATAATCCGGTTAACTATCTAGGCCTCGCGGTTTTATCTGAATGGGCGATATACAAAGGGCTCGAGGGGGGCGACCTGGGTGTCGCCGGGGGTGAAATATGTAAATTAATCTTCTTCGCGCGATGGGAGCCTGCCCGCAATTTTCTTGATTCCGCGTCTGCGGTCCCCGTCTTATTGTGGATTTAATTACACAGTCAGTAGGCGAGATATCGGCACGAGCGAGGCATTTATCGTCGCGAGGAATATCGTATAATCGCCATTAATGAGAGTTATGCGTCAAGGAACGGTATCGATTAACGTTTAGTCCAGACGCTTCCCTCCGCTTGCGCGATTACATATTTCATTTGTTTAATGCTTTCCGGAGAAGAGCAAGGTGAAAACAGAACGCCGAGACATTCGTGTCATTAATCGAATAATTTACATGCCCGCGCGAATTAATTGGCGAAAATATTTCTTGCGTGTTACTACACCGATAAAAAAATATCTTAATCCAATCAAATATTACTTTACTCAAGAAAAGGATTCATTAGGTGGCTCCTAATAGCTTATTAACTTAAATTTAAAAAAATAAGAAACAAATTGATACACGCGTTGCTTTAATTTGAGTATTTATAAAATATCAAAGAGTAGAGAATTTTAAATTTTATTTTGATTCTATAAAATGTCTACTACCAATGTAATTTTCACAGCAAAGAAAATTGGATTTCTTATTTAGCAAAAACAATTATTTCATTTTATAAATTATATTCTATATCTCGCGAAATCTTTATTTGAACGTAGAGAATGTAATGATTTTAATTAATTGACTTAATATAACACAAGATTTACTTGAAATTTGATATTTTTATTTAAATAGAATAAATATTTACCTCAGTAAAAAAATAATTTTTCTAGTAAATCTATTTACTTAGTTAGAAAAAATTGTTTTGTCAGTGTCGCAAAATTATAAATGCTTCTCCTTTGAGCATTAAAATTATTAGTGTTCTTACTAAATATATGACACCTGTATATTATATTTATATATGTATATGCGAAAAAAATGAGAGGAGAATAAAAACTTTGCAGAAAAGTCGTACATCTGATACGAAGAAAAACCGAGCTCCTTTCAAGTGCCTCGTTACGAAAAAACAAAACGTGACAGAGAGCACGTTTGCACAAAGGACTGGATTTTATTGAGCCTTTTAACAGTCTCCTCGATTACTTTTGCCCGCTTTTATCGAAGGGGCGCCGTGCGGCATAGAAAACAACGCGGCTGATCAAAATACGTCAGTTACTAGTTTTATTTAATAAATATAATATTACATTGTAACATAAGGAATATCGTATGTAATCATCGCCACTCGCGCGTCCCGCGCTCGCGCGATTCCAAACGGCCGGGGCCCTTTGCGAATCGTCCGAGCGACGGCGTGTGTGAACATGTAATATAACTTTATTCTTTGTGATATAGAACACTTCTTTCTCTCTAACGACGGCACAAAACATACAGTATGTTACAATATCGTTACAGGGACAGTCATTGTGGCGCCGAGCGATTTTCGCCGCTCGGCAATTTCGGGCATTTCGTCGACACTCGCAGAAATCCCGGCGTGGAGGTCCGACGGCGCTCTTAAAGGGCGAGCGCAATTTCGCGACGTTGAAATTATTCGAACGAGTCGAATCCGCGTCTCGCAGAACCGTCCACGGCGAGATCTCGCTGCCTTCTCTGTTTTGATTCGTTACATTTAAGCTTAAACGGAGCGGACGATATGTTATCGTGGGCAGTGTCGTTAGTGCACACAATGAATTAATGTCGAACCGATTACGTAATAACAAAATAAGGTAATACCGTTTAATTCGCCCAATTAATGCCAGAGGCTCGACACCAAAAGACAGAACCGGGAGTTAAATTTGGATTTGTTATAAGAGGACAGTTCTATCGAACTGACGTATGCGAGCAGATAGAATTTGTTTGCAAATTTTTTTTCGGACAAAAAACGTGATAATGCGCGACGATTGATAGTGACAACAGCACGAAGGAGATAACTTGCTACACTTTACCCGTGCACCCATCCGCCCGTCCTTTATCTTCCATTACTCTTTACGAACTATCGGTTTAACGATTTCATCGACGATCCTCTATTTACACAACATCGTTAAACTCGTATAAACGCTCGTTCGCGCCGTGAACCGTGAAATTTATCGGAGCCATAAGTCTATCGAAAAAAATTTCATAACCGACGCCTAATTACTCGGCGACACCGAGTCTTATCACGATATACTTCTGCCGTCTCCGACCTCTTCAGCCTTTTTAACGCGAAGTTGTACGTTTCAGATCGATATTCAATTTTTACCAAATCGATGCGCGCTTTGAAATAATTCGCGTCAGGAGATACGATAGAGGATTCACGACTGAAATCAAACTATGACAAATTTGACACTAACAACGGATCGAAAACGAATTAAGAGTAAAAATGGAAGGATTAAGACCGCGAGAGTCAAACGCGATTATTAGTGTAATATAATTGTCCAAATACAGTTCTCGATTACAAGTTCCGGACGTTTCGGTTAGAGGTTTTAACCATCTTCAACGATTTAAGGTGCGCCCCATTGTAGACTGAGAGAATTGGGTCTAATTCACGTAAATGATTATCCAGTTTGGTCAACCAGAGGATTGACTATACTAGTTTCTGTCCAGTAATCAACGGAGCATCGACAGATTCTGAAGATTTAAACACTACGGGCGTGAATTCCAAGCCGATCGCTCGAAAGGACATGTCGTGACTCTCACAGCCTTAATCCTTAAATTTTACTTTTAATTTCGAGAGTCCAGTCGCTTGTTGATTTTATATTTTTCTAAAACTAATTAGTTTCAACGAAAATGTAACATTTAGCGCGACAGATGCCATCGTGTGCCGCTAAAAGAAGCAATTAACTGCAAACGTGTTACATCTCTTAGCGATAGCGTGACGATAAAAATATGTCGATTACCTGTAAATAACTGAATAAACTTATTGTTAAAACGAACGAGCTGGAAATCTACAATCTCTGATGGTTTATACATTAGAATTGCGGGCAGCAGTTTACACGCGCGCGATAAAATTCTTAAGAGACAACGTCGAAGTATAAAACCACCAGGAAGTTTTCACCGTATTCGCACCGTATTTGTAAATACGGACCTTTACTTTAAATAAGAAAATTTACGTAGATACACATCTTTCGCGTGAATTAAAAAACGCTACGTTGTAATAATTGCGAGCCCGTGCGCGGAGAAGCGACGAACATCTTGCTTGCCGCCCTCGCGCAGGAGCAGCGACCACATTTTACATTATTTCTTGCACCCTCGGAGAAACTAATTTCCTCTCTTGTTCCTCGCGCCGGAGGAAAACGCGCGGCGGTCCACTCGCGCGCTCGCGGAAGCTGCACGACTTTCCATTAATTAATCTAATATGTACAAATCGGACCGACGGTGCAGCCGCAAAAAGGGACACTTCGAGACTCCCCGTGGAAGTGGAAGATCGCCGGGAACGCCGCGCGACGATACACACCGCAAAGTATATCTCTCTCTCTCTCTGCGACATTTATCGTTCGCGAGTCTCAATACTTATCGTTCACAGTCGTAATAAAGTTACACAGGACTCCACGGGAGTACGGTATCTCGTTATCGATCTAACGCGTGACATAAATGCCCCGGAAGTTTTGAGAAAGGAAAAGAAAAAGAGAGGAAACAAGGAGAGACAGATTCCGCATTCGGTGACGTTCGTTAACGTCCGCAGAGCTGCGAGAACTCGTCGTATTAAATTATTTACAATTCAGTGCGAATCATGTCTTCGTACCTCGCGAAGACTCCCGCTCCGCCCCGCGTTATCTCCGAGAGGATAGCTTCCTCGTCGTCGTCTGGCACGCAAGTTTATTTTACACGCATCACACTTTACTACATCTTCGGATTGTGCGCGCGATCCCCGGAATCGCGCGGCCCCCACGTCTACAAGAAGACACTTACTGTCGATACTCGCGGAGAGGGAGAGAGGGAGGGTCGATAGCAAAATATCTGACATACGAAAATAGATGTATAAGATTTTCTTTACATCGTTTCGCTATCACAAAGGTTGTCTACGGTATCGGTAATTATCTAGGGCAAGTTACGACCTGATATGTAATATATACATATACGATACAATATATACACATATATATCTCTGTACGCTTGATAAAAGAAATTTTTGCGTCGGTCAGCCGTCAGTCCGTTTGTCCGCGGTAACAGCCGTGCGAACAGATAAAAGGTGAACTATGAAATTTTTATTCTTTTGTTCTCAGGCCTGACTCTATGGCCCCATTCGTGTCTCCCGTGAAATCACTTTTCGCGTTTGAAAACGAGCCGTCGCGAAGAAATGCGGCGAGTTAGGAATGTCATTTTGCTGCCGTTCGGGCGACGTTTTGGCAATTAAATAAGAAAATTTAGAAATGGAGGAATTTTTATACCGCGATAAGGTAACGACAAAGTAATGTTTAAGGGTCGGCTAAGTCCTACGTCTAAAATCGTAATAAATACAGAGTTAAAGTTACACCCCCGCGATGAAGGTATTAAATTATGGAAGAATCGTTTGAAATTCGAATGAGTAAAATAGATCGAGATAAACCTGATCCCAAATATCTCGTTCCAGCGAATATACGTATATTATTATAATTAGATATCTCAGACTCTGTTTGGAGTAAATTACTAATGTACTTATATATCTGCGCGTGTATACATCTCTCTCGCCTCTTCCCTTCCCTCTCCCTCCCGTTTGATAATAAAACGCAAGGGTACGTCGTACAGGAACAATATGTACAATGGTGCACGCACGCGTTGCACGTTCGTCGTGATTAGCAATAAATTGTGTTGCATCGATCGAAATATTTACACGCACGCGCTTCCTGCCATTAAAAGAAAAAAATTTCTCGGAAAATGTGATGCAACCAAAGCATCGTGCGTCTCGCAAAATTCGGCTAAGCTCTTGGAATGGAAAGTTCTTACGTTAATTCAATTACTAATCTTTGATCTGCCATGAAACCCTTTACTCCTCTTCTTCGAGCGATAGAAAAGAAACCGAGTGCGAGAGAAAGGAGAATTGTATAAAAACACGATTTACTAGGCCAATACGTTGTCAGGATTAGTGTCGAAAGAAATTCATTAAAATGCCTCCCTCGCACGTCCGTGGAGCAACGAGGTTGTCGATTAAAAATTGTTTTGTTAATTTTTTAAAATCCTAACACGAGAGAACTAATTTTAACCATACGGGTCAATCGTTTATTTCAATTGTCCCGGAGTGGTCAACGTTATTTGTCACATTTTTCGTCCCATTTGTTCACCCGCGAGAAATTATTGATTACCCTCGCTTCGGTACCGTTTCCGCAAAGTTGCGCTCATTACCGCCAACGCGCGTTACACAAAGAGTCAAAGAGGTAGTATTCAATGCGATTAATATACGGCAGTGTCATTTGGAAGGGGCGAGACGCCTGTGTACTCTTGGAATTTTGCTAACCGATCAACGCGAACGCGTCGGGAACGTCGAGCCGACTGGCAGGTGGCTTAGGATCATTGTACGAAGTTTACATTGTACGTCTCGACTTGCATCGGTCGCAGGCCGATCTCGTGGAAACCGTCCTTCAGGCGTGTGCCCGGCTTCGTGCCGGTCAACGACGTCTTCGTAACGTTGACCTTGTCGAGCTTGTAGAACGCGGTTCCCTGAACGAGTCTCTCCGTGAGCGGACAGTGCTTGAGCGCGACGTCAATGCCCACGGAGCAGCTGTAGCCCTGCCGATGCAGCACCATGAGCGCGCTGTTGACCGGGAAATGCGGCAGCTTCTGATCGTGGTTGGTGCGCAGATTGAGCAGGTGTAGGTCGCACGGGAAGCTCTGACTCAACAGTCGAACCTCCGGCGCCATCGTCACCTCTTGCTCGCTGCCGTCCACCACGAAGATGTTCACCGGATAGTTGAGAGTGTTGCTTAGGTGATTGGCGAACAGCGACGGCCTCGAATATCTGTCCTTTTCGCCGCTGATGTCTTCAAGCAACAGCCAGTGCTTGATGACGGTCCGCCGGTTGTCTAACAAACCCTCGCCCATGCCCCGCGAGTCGTCGTAGAGAGTCCTGCGATCCAGCATCACCTCCAGCCAGCCAGGCTGGTAGCTGGCCGCACCCTGGCAGTGGTTCACCAAGAGCGTCAGCCGGTGGTTCGAGTCCTCGATGTAGGCCATGGTCGTGATGGGGAAGTAGTTGCCCTCGATGCCGATGCGCTCGATCTTCGTGCGCTTGATCATCTGGTGGCCGTTGAGATCGGTGTAGAACTCGGGTGGGTCGCCGTTCGATATGTCGGTCTGCAGGCGCATGAACATCTCCGTCTCGCGGTTCTTCGGCGGCGTCTCGAAGTCCACGATGTTGCGCAAGTAGATGGCCTCGCCGAGGCCGCCCTCGTGATGGTAGATGGCCACGTGGTGCGTCAACAACTTGCCGTACTCGACGGTGAGGCGGGAACTCAAGCTACCGCTGACGATATAGATCTTCTGGTGCGGCGTGTACGCTTCCAGGACGTCCTTGTCGGTGTCCCGGAGGTTTGGGTCGGGCATAAAAAGATAGGCACCGCTGTGGAACTGCGCCGAGGGATACGCGGCGAACTGTACGGCGCACTGCATGATCTTGCCGGTGGATTTCTTCGTCACGCGCTTCAGGAAGCCCGTCTGTCCGTCGAACAGCAGTTTCATCCGCTGATTCTCGAGCTGCACGTCGCCTACCTGCATGGGTTTGATGGGAAATACGTTATCCTTGCCGCAACGGCTGCAATACACCGTCGAGATGGCCTCCGCCGGCACCTTGTCGACCTGCCGCAGGTGGTACGTGGCGATCGACAGCGGTTTCAGCTCGGCCACGAAGAGTAGCACGTACACGTCGTGCGTGATGCTCGTGGCGTTCATCACCGGCGCGATTTGGTAGGGTATGGGATTCCTCTGCGGGTCCAGGACTTTGATTTTGTATGACGTGACTTTGAGACTGATTACTTCCTGTCTGGGCTGCGCCAGTGGATTAAACAGAACGATCTTCTTGGTCTCGTGGCTGTTTACGCCGATTGGTATCTTCTTCGGCAACTTCTCGTAGCTGTCCCTGTCCGACTCGGCCAGCACATAGACGGAATTCGATTTGCCGCTGACGGTGGCCGCGAGCGACTGGATGGCGAAGCTCTGCAGGCTCGTCGTGTCCGAGATCGACTCGAAGAGTTTCAGCGCGTAATCCTTCATGACGAAGGACTTTGAGGTGCCGGTGATCGCGTCGTGATGCTGGAACAGGCCCAGATTACGCCTCGCCTTCACCAGCTTCTCGAAATACGTCTCGTAAAGTTTTATATCCTTGCCGGACTGCTTGGCGAGATTTAGTGTGATCGTGTAGAGGATCTCGGCGGATCTGAGATTCGCCTCGAGCTCGCGGTCTAGAATCTTCATGTACGGCCTGGTGGTGAAGTAGCCGCTCCAGTAGGCCGGTCTACCCTCACTGAAGATGTCCGAGTACACGAAGAAGTCGCCTGTCAACGACGGGAACTTGTCCACGCGTTTTTGTATCTCGCGGAAGTAGTCCTTCGGTGTGCCGAACACCACCTCGGCATTGTACTCGTCCTTGCGGCTGTTTATGTAGTCCATCAGGATCTTGTAGTTGGTGTACTGCTGATCCCACTCGATCGCGTGGTCGTATCTGAAATAGCGGGGAAACGTGACGTTTCATCGATAGAAGCGATCTGTTCTGTTTTCTCGGTACATATATGTGTTGCAAACAGCAACATACATCGCGTTTAATAGCATACTAATTGTCCAGTTAAAGTAGTGATCTATCAAATTATAATTGAATTATTAATTAATAAAGGTATTAAGAGTTTGCGACTTTTGAAGGGCAAGAGAAAACGTTGCTGCGCGTCTCCCTTCCAGAATAATAGCGTTAAGAAAAATACGAAATGACGAGATTTAAGGGAATCACAGACAAATATGTGGAAACCGAGCACCCTCAGAAAGGATTTCTGTTACCGAGGCAAAAAATTTTCTTCACGCATTTATATTTCCCAGAACCTCATTTAGTATAAAAATAAGACAGTATCAAAATAAAATCAATAATTCTTATTCTCCTCCGTCAAATTAAAAAAGATGGACTCACTATATTGAGACAAGAGTAACTTATATAAATGTAAGTTTAGAATAAATTTCCCCTCCAACTTACAACGCACGAAGTTGGCACAGCGATATTCATACATACTGTCATTTTATTCTAGATTTGAGAATTTTTTAAATATTCCTTTCTCTATGATAAATATGATTGGCGCTATATCGATCCTATTTTATGTTACATTCAAGTGTAACAGTATTGGATCCGGAAATTTTGTCTGCGGGTGAGGAAAGTCTGTTTCTCGTAACGAAGTTATGCGAACCTGAAGTCATCGCCGAGCGGCATCAGCACGACGTTGTGAGTGAACAACGAGCCGGTTCTCGCGTACTGCTCCAGCAACAGCTCGGCCATCTGCTTGACATTGTTGGGCGTGATCTCGACGGCGCGGACCGAGTACTCGGTGTACTCGCCGCGAATCTTACGGAAGTCAAAGTTGAGGCAGACATGCGGGTGCGGGCCGCACGAATGCTTGATGTTGTAGATGTCGAAGGGTTGATTGTGGGTGAGCATGTCGGCGGCGCCGTCGCGGTCCCACGGCTGCCGCCAGACAAAGTCGCCGTACTGCTTCTTGGCGAACCACTGCTTCCACGCGTAGTGTATCCTCTGGATCACCGTGCCGGAAGCGCCCGAGGCCCTGAGGAAGTAGGGTATGGTGCCGCCGTGGCCGAACGGGTCGACGGACCAGCCTGACTCGGGTGTCACGTCCAGATTCGTTTTCAGCCACTGGTGACCTGGAGTTCAGCAAAGAAAGGTCTTTCTTACAGCTTCTGTAAATTACGGCTTTCGTGCCAACTATTTGAAGAGTACATCGATAAAGGAAATCGATAACACAATCGCGATTGCTTTAGTCGCGGTTATTAGTTATAGCAATTTTCTTTGTGAGCGTCGCTAGAAGCGTGTCTAGAAAAATATCAATTATTTTGGACGACGTTGAGATGATGGTAATTTCTTTTGTGTCGCCTTGCGTAATTACAGTTTTATATTAAAATGTTTTAACTCTTTGGAATACTTGGAACGAAGCATCTAGACAGAATATCGATTTCTCGTAACTCGCCGTGCTTTAGATAAAATTAAAAAGACGTTGAATTCGTTGCCAGTGTGGACTTGAAAATCGTTTTTAAACGACACGAAAGGACGCCATGAATTTTGAGACATTAAATTAGGTATTTTTCATCATTGTTTTACCTTGAATTAGTTATATTTCTAGTTCGTCATTAAAGTAGAAACTTTAGCTTGCTAAGGATTCGATATAACTCGCGTACGGCTTTAGTTTATTTTCGTTTAATCCGCTAAAACTAATCTACAACTTAATTATGGATAGCGTATCGCAAAAGCCACGTCTGCCGGCCTTTTTTACGGCATGCATTAATTTGCATCGGAGAGAGCCTTTTAAAGTTCATCCCGCTGCGTTCTGCGCGATGCGATCAAATATTCATAATACGGATTAATCCGCTGTTTCCGTGTCCTGAATATTCCAATTCTTCGAACTATGATGAAGCGCGTACCGGAAACGTAAATTTACTGACCGCCCGATATATTAAAAACGAACGGACAACATAATAAAGTCAGTCAATGAAATGATATATCGCTACAATCAGCGATTTCAAAGTCGAATTATTATTCGAAGAGACGTAGACTCCACGATCATGTTCAGCGAAAATGTGTAATATAGGAAAGTCCCCTAATATGAGACAGCGGAGTTTCTGCTAAATTAATAGGCATCAAGGCATCATCTGTTGGTTCCACCATGAATTTATCGCCCTTGGGGGTGAAATATGTTCAGTGGAAAATTCATTGTTAGGTCGTGTAATCGTCGCGAAAAAAGATCGAAGTGATCGAATTTCGACGTTGAAAGCCTGCTATCTCATAATGGAGGACTTTCCTCTATTAACAAGACTTGATTCCGCGAGCCTCGCGTACTTATTTGTTTTAAACAAATGTCTTGTCGAATTTCTAATTTACGTTTGGCACATTTTGTTAATCAATTCGAAACGGCATGGAGTATAATAAAACAGATGTTTCTCCGAAGCTGAAGCGAACAAGTTGGTAAACCGGAGTCGATGCTGGGATAAAGAGAGTTAGGGTAAATGCGATTAAAGGAATACGCCATTAGCGGATGGGAAACATCGGGCTCGTCGAAAAAGTTAGCGACGCCGCCGCCGCCGCGGTTGGGAAGAGGTCGTCGATCATGCCCGGGCAGGGCCAGACGACGCGGAAACTTACGGCGTGGTTGGCGAACGAAGCCGCGAAATTAATCCCGCAGGAACGCGAGCGGGTAGGCTCGCCGGGGAGGGGAAGGCTAATAGAATTAGCCCGCGAAGTCAGCGGTAGTTAGGCGACAGGATATATAGAAGTGTATCCTCCTACTCTCCTCCCGTCCAGTTGTGACGAGCTTGGGTGTCGTGTACGTTATCGGCGTTGACTATCGTTCGACTGTGACGTTTTTAGCATAATCTCGTGAATGATTGTTACGGGCGAGCGAGCGCGATGAATGATATCAGCGAGGCACGCGAAGGGGGTACGGTCTGTAAATTAAACGGATTATGTTTGCAAATGTATGTAGACAAAACCGTTTTCCCCGTGATACGTGTGCGGCGTATGTTGAGGCGATTGTTGGAGTAAAACTGATGACTCGGCGCGGGTGGGACGGGACTCGGATGAGATTTTCCGAAAATTAGCAATTATTCAACGTCCGTACGTACGGAAGATAGGAATCCGGGTATTTAGAAAAGTCCATTGTTCGCGATTTAATACCGTTCGGGGGAGTATGCGGATATTAATGTTCACTTTGTGACGTGAACATCTCGTGAATCTACCTAAAATCCAAATTCTCGGGGTCATTCGCAGCTCGCTCGCAACCCGGAAATTGCATCAATTATTCGAGAAAGCCAGAGCTCGGCCGCAAATTGCGCGTTCGTCGTACTATCCCGCCGATGGAGCTCGCATTATTGTGGAAGTCCGGACATAGAGAGAGAGAGGAGAAACGTAGAGCTAGAGAAAGAGAGGTAGAGGGAGAGGAGGGGGAGAGAGAGAGAGAGAGAGCGCTAGAAAGGGAGAGGAAGAGGGAGACACGTGGAAGAGATGGCTGAGAGGAGAGGACGCAGATAGAAGCCAAGGTGGGAAAGAGGGACTAGAAGGGTGCCTAATGCGGGGAATAAACCATTAAACTGTACTCAGCCGGTGCTCGACTGATTATAACTCGTTAGAGCTGCACGACATGTGTGCATTAACGGAATTATCGCGGGTTACAACGCGTTGCAACCCTCCCTGAAAGATTGCGTCTCTTTCACGTGTGAACTCGCTGCATTTCCGCGAGATCCGGGCAGGATAATCGGGGAGGATTACTCCTCTCTGGGGACCGAATCGACCTTGTCTATAAAAAAAAGGGGGGGGACGAAAACGTGGATGTTTCCCGGAATGTAGGTGGGATCCGCGAGCTTGAAATAAAGAGAGAAAACAATTTTGTTAGCGCGATAAAACTGAAATCCCTACGAAAAGGAGCTCGAATTTTGACGGAAGGTCGCATAAACTGGGTAACAGTTTGGAGGATATGAAATTTTAGCAAATAAACGAGTATATCATTAAGGTATTTTTTCGACTCTACGTCTCAAGTTCCTACGAGCGATCAGAAAGAAGGTAAGGAATGAGGAGGAACTTACGAAAAAGCTACGGTCACGTTCTGGTGCTTCGAGATAGAACGTGCAAGTGGGAAAGTGCAGCATGTCGAGATGCCACGTGAGATACGGCGTATATGCTGCACGGAGTAAATCAACGTGCTAATTTTTTGGCTGCAGCTTGATTCCCGTGGAATTTCAAATGTCGACTTTATCGCGAAACGCTCGGAGGAAGCGGTACTTCTTTTTTTTTATTAGATTCTTTTATAAATTCTTTAATCCGCGACGTCTGGATCAACGAACAAAACGGTAATTAGAAAGATAATAATTCGCGCTTCTATGTCTCATTAATATAACAAAATGTACATAAAGCGTTCGTTCTTTTTCTCGAAATGTTCTGGACATTTTAATGCTTTTATCTCGCACGACCCGACGTAGGTCTCGAAATATCTAGATGCGATTCCAATCTAGCGCGATTGCCGGAGAAGAACCGCGACGGTATTGGATGTGAATAATGCAAGGCCTTCACACTCGTGTCTGTCGTCGATTATTAATAGTCGGGTCGGACGTATCGCGATAAGCCGCCGTGAAATTTTCAAACCCTCCATAAAACAAAGAAGAGGCGAGTCTATCCATAACTGGCCGATAATGAGAGACATCGTGCGCCACTTGTTGCTCTCGTTCCGAGTTCTAATCACCGAAGCGGCTACGTCGGGGGTTCGTACGATCCTTACATTTTTCCCGGCGGGGTTCGCCGGACCGGGCTCATTAATCGCTATTAATTAGCATCGGCAGACCGCAATCCCAACTGAAACGTGCGATTTATGCGACAAGTTCATTTCGAATCGGATTTGTTATCCATAATTTACCATCGTAATTAAACGCGTCGTTTCAGCTTCCGCCTGCCCTCGCTCTATTTTCAATAATTTTTCAACAAAGAGGATCCTTCAGCCATCTTTTTTACCGACACAGTCAGATATAGTTTTTGCGCTTGTAATTCTTTTTATTAACTTTTATGCACAAAACAATACCAGGACAAGTTACGGACCGCATATCATTTTCATACTTTAATTCGTAGTTCTAACTAAATTTGAAATTGGCTTTATAAAATGGCAAAATTCTTCCACACGATTAAAGTACACATGAAGACAAAACCAGGAACAGTCATCTTTATATAAAAACCTTAACGTCAAACTTTAAAAGGCTAATATGCCTCTTCTAATTTATATATTTTTTAATTACTCTACAAGAAATCTGTACCAATGATAAGTATAAATTTCTCTGCGCGTTTGATTGTAGAACCACAAAATTATACCACATTGATCGGCATTAGGATTTTATGGACAGACTGTGTGATAGACTTTAAATACAGATAATGTACGTGTTTAAAACGCATGCCGCGTTTGCCGCAAAGCGAGAAAACTAACGGATTTTCCTGTCAAGTGGTATTTACGGGATTATCCCGTGTACACATTGCAGCCGCGTGCCCCGCTAATTGCAGCTAATTTCCAGCGTCGGTATCGGCGAACGAAAACGACCGAGGGATTCTGCGACAGCCCCGGTAATGGACCTCGTCTCGATACGCTTCCGGTTATTATCGTTCCTCCAGCGTGTTACAGGTGAACCGCGAGGGAATGGCTCGCGTTTATCTCCGCGATTCACAGCCGACATCGCAACACGGCCATCTGGACCTTCGCGTTGTTTTCCCTGTTATCGAATACGCGAGTCTCGATTGTGGGAAAACATTTCTCGCTTTGCTGCAAACGTCTGCAGTCTCACGATTGGTTTTTAGTTCCGCAGTTTCAACCCGCGTAAAAAGAATAACGTGAACGGGAAGAAGAACGGAGACCTAAAAATAAGCTTAAAAGGTACAAATAAAGACGCGATACTCTAAAAAGAAAAACAGAGGGAATGACGTCGTCGCAAATACGATTATTTAAAAATAAAGATATAAAGATCTAAATAAATAAGCGTACTTAGTAACATCACTGTTATCGGCGTTGTCACTTTTTTCAGAACGTTTTCCAATACACATGCGTGTGCGTTTAGGCTAAATAAATATGTACTCGGTTAAATTAGAATAATGAAACAACGTGGAGTGACAGCGACGGCGCAATGCTCGGCTCCGAAATGAGACAGACAGGCGGATAATTAATTTGTCGTGTTTATGATTCATGGGGAACGGATTTCCATCGCAAACACCCCGCTATTATGATACGATCGCACCATTGTCCTTACGTCGAATCAGGCCGGCCGGAGCCGTATATCAGTCGGCTATTCTGATCGAACAGGTGCGATCGGAATGAGATGCGTTTCGCGTTCGGCCCCGTAAATTATGCCGAGCCGCTCGCCATGCGTGACGTCCGCGATTTGTTGCGGCCGAATGCATAATTCTACGCGCGGAGATCTCTGTCCATAATGCCCCTCGTGGTCGCGGGTCGCTCTGACAAAAACATATATAAAATCGGCGCCGCGATTCGATACGTAGAATTTAATGACGATTTCCACCTGTGCGACAGTAGTGACGCGTTAATAATTAGACTGTAATGTTCGGAACGATCATCGGTAGAGCCAAAGTTCTAGGATCTTGTGAAACACAGCGTTTACTTTACTGTCTTCGAGGACGATCGAGCGGTAAATTCATTCTGCAATCGGCGAACTCCTTCAGCCATCTTTTTCACCGACACAGTCAAACCTAGTTTTGGCGCTTGTAACTCTTTTTATTAGCGCGCGCGCGCTTTTATGCACAAAATAATACCAGGATAAGTTACGGACCGCATAGTAGAACAGTTTCATACTTAAAACACTCGGTTTAGTACGAATTTAGTACGAACTACGAATTGAAAATTTCAAATACCAATATCCTTTTTATTAGACTTCTGACCTGAGTGTTTTAAGTATGAAAATGTTTTGCTATGCGGTCCGCAACTTATCCTGGTATTATTTTGTGCGTAAAAACTATATTTGACTGTGTCGGTAAAAAAGATGACTGAGGGATCCTCTGAATTGACAGTTCTAGATGCAAAAAAGTGCGAAAGGTGCAGAAATCGCTCCAGCGTCCCCTTAAACAGCTGTACAAATATACATCTCGGATTTAACTTGCTTCAGATTGTACGAAGTAACTTGTATCCAAATTCCGAGTTCTCCAGCTTATTCCGAAACATCCTCTATATGCTCAAAGTTCTCTCTCTCGCTCTTTCTCTTTCAAATTTCCGACGGCACCGGCATGTTTCGAACAGAGTTCAGAGCAATCGAACGCGTCGTGCAAACTCTCGCGGGATTGTCTCGTCTCTCTCTCTTCCTTTTTCAGCCTCCAGTCCGATCCTGCCGCGTCCTCCCGGCGCAACAGCAACCGGTCGCTTCTCTCCCGGGGATCTCTCGATTCCGAAATAAGATCTCGCCGGCCTTCTCAATGGCAATTCTCGGGCGAAATACTTATGGCTCGGGAAGTTCTTCGTCGTTGTAACCCAGTGTATACACGTATGTATGTGTTGCACGCGAATCTTACACGACGGCAAGCTTGTCGCTGCCGATCTCGCTCGATAGCTCGATCAGATTTAATCAAGCGGAAGGAAAAGTGCAATTCGGGATGCACCGGGCAGGAACGGAGGAAGGAACTCTCTTCCGATACTCCGTCGTATACATGTTTCAAGCTCAGATGTACCATGTTTTCTACGTAAATGCATTATTAACGTCTTTCCTTTTTATATTTTCATTTTTTATCTCGCACTACATTCTCATCTTCAATCCACCTGACGAATAATTCACGTGTCGAAGACACGCATTAAAATGTACGTATCGTGCGTTCTTGCCATCTGCCCTCGCGCGTCAAACTTCAAACGCGCCAGTTCTGCGCTACGAGAGTTTTTCCTCGGGTGAATTCTGAATGATTGTATTTAGCGCCGGATCGTAGAATTAAAGTCAGAGCCGTAAAATGCAACAACACTTTATACGCAACATCCGCTCGTTTTGCTGCGCCTGCGAGCAGCGTTCTCGGCCGGATCAACTGCAATTGCGATCGACTCTCAAGGATCTAATTACGGCCGACCCCTTTTCTTGGCGTCTTGTCCCGCCTCGCCCCCCTGCCCGAAGGACGGCGAGAGCAAAGAAGGCGTTGGAAAAAAAAGTTGAACAAGCGGAGGAAAGAGGGAGGGGAAGGGAACGGGAGAGAGAGATACCATTGTCTTCCGACTACCGCAGGATCTCGTTAGCCTACTTTTCGCCCCTCTACCCCCCCCCCCTCTCTCACTCACTCACTCTCCCTCTTATGATCCTCGAGGCGTGCATCGTTTTCCTTTCCGCGTGTAACGCACGTCTCTCCATTTTTTTTCCGCTTAGATAATCACCCTCCCTCGCGCGCCGCCCATTTTCCGCCTATTATCGTCGCTCCTCTCTTTTAACCCGCGCCCACATCATTTTGTTCTTAGATCTTTTCCTCCCTCGAACCTCTCGCTTCTCGCGCTGCTCCGATATTTTCGCAAATCTGCCCGCATTGTTATCCTCAGGCTCGTGCGTCCGAAAGGACTTTAATCCGACATATAATGCGCCTGCATTATGCCTCACGTAATAATTTTCATATCGCAGGGGCGTGCAGTTCTTCAGCTTGTTTTTTTAAATATATAGGTATAACTTTTACACAAAACTCTCCTCCCACGTCACATCTGCCGCGTCCGTTCTTTATTGAATCTGTCGACACAAAATCGAAGCCATAACAATGCGTTCACTCGGATGATTCTTCTCGCACGTTGCGCAACAAAAACATAATTTTGCAAAACTGACTTTTCGACGCGTGCTTTTACGTCACACGAAGCATCGACGAAATGAAGCAGTACATTTTCTTAAGCTGTGCTCTTTGCATTCACGTTTCAGTCGTTCGCTTCAGGAACACAGGCGGTTCGTAAAATTCGTTAACCGAATTAAATGTTAATCGCGCGTGCGTTCGTAGCTCGTCAAATCGCTACGTCGAATCAGTTGACGTATTCATCGAGGTAGATATTGTTTAGAAACAATGACCCGCTGCCGCCTTTGCGGGGTAGGCATATGCCGCGTTTATTGCCGTATATACCCCGTCCCGAGCGGCGTAATAAGGCTCTATCTTTTTAACGACGGAAATTTCGCGATCGTTCCGCGAGCGGTTACGAGGCGAGGCGCGCCCGACGAGAGCGACCGGCGACGAAAACGCCTGTAACTAGCTGCTCTCTCGGTCAAAGTGCTCTCAGTCTAGTCGAGAGCCATAACCGTAACTATTCCGTAGCCCCTTGGAACAATAGCTGTTCCACAATAATAACAACGACCCGGCCGCAATAACTTTCCACGTTCATGCGCAGCGGTGCCCGAGGTGGGCGAGACTTCCAATTTTTGAATTCTGAGAGATATCAGAATCGCAGAATATCTCGAATAAATCGACAAGTGCCATGGAGCGGGGGCCATTTCGCTCAGCTGAAGAAACATTCGGGTGAAAAGATTTTCAAACCTACTGTGCTCTTTGCGTCTAGGAACATTCTGTTTTGTGTAAGCAAAACGCTTGAAAAATTAGTCGACAATTCACGATTGTACAATTGATCAACTCGCACAAATTTTTTAAACGTATTTATCCTACAAAATAGAATCACGAAGAAAAATTGGTTAACGACGTTAAACTGGCTAAGGTGGTTTAATTCAACAATTTGATTTATTTGTTCAAAATTAAAGAGAAAACCTTTTCTCCGACCGATATCCAGAGACGGAGGACATCTTTAATTTTTAACTAATCCATATATTTCCTTGAAAACGACCGCAATCCGGATGGTCGAAACATCGGAATAAATTGTTAAATTAAACCACCTTAGTCAGTTTCACGTCGCTAAACAATTTTTCTTCCTGTTTCTAATCAATTACTGGCGACAATAATATTCTTCTTGGTACAAAATAGGATGTTCCTAGACGCAAAGAACACGTAGATTAGCCTTGACAAACCAAAAAGCCTTGGGAAACCTCTCCCTACTTTGAAAATTGAAAAAGTCCCTCGCTGTCTTGCAAATTTTTCTTTAACTGAGCGAACATTCCCTTATAACTTAATATACATGTGTGCGAGAGGAGCGAGACGGAGAAACGTATAATTTTCTAAGAAATACCGTACGTAATATATGCAAAGATTATTTTTAAGCGTTTTCGTACGAAAACAATTTTTGCCGGAGAGAAATCGCGCGTGCAAAATTGCCTTGCCGCTAAATACCAGTTTCCGTCGATTAGGCGCGCCAGGTATTAGCAGAAAAACATGCCAACCGCGCACTGGGCGCCCGCCACTGCGCAACGTGACGTGCCGCGTGCATCGTGGGATCACGGGGACCCGCGCCGGCGGATTTCCGGAAATTGGTGGATTTCGGAATTCGAGAAAGCAGAACAGTCGCGGTATATTGCGCGTGCTGTCGCGCGCTATTTCGATGCAAATAACATCGATACGCGGCAGATCCCGATGCGCGGCGGGTCCACGGCGAAGCCCGGAGCCATTAAACGAATGTTCTCCGCGATCGAGAAGAGGGTCGTTTCGTCGCCGATGAGAATCAATTGTGACGATCGTTTGCTTGATCTCGGCGCGCGTATTCGGAAAGATCACGGCGGGCTCATTGATGACTAGCTCGTTTACCCGAGTCGAAATTTTGCTACTATTTTAATGATCTATACACCTACATAGACCAGCATTAACCCACTTTGATGACATTGTTTTTACTCCTCCCTTGAATCTTTAATTCTCAAAATTTACTTTGATCATCTGACCATAATCAGCGCGGGAGCACCACGTCTGTTTAAAGAGACGGCCGGCCAGAGCTCCGCTCCCGCTTCGATATTATCGCTGCTCGCGGGATTATGTTTAATGCTTGGTCGTCGTATATTAAAAGATCGTTCCTTTGTTCGCGCGCCGTGAAACTCGAGCGAAGAAACGGGAGTCCTGTCTAAGACGGTAGGCTGTCTCTTCGAAGCGTCGCTTGAATGCCCGCTCGCGCAGAGATTAATTTTCTGGACGAGACGAAGGCGAGAAATGGAATTTAATGTGACACCGGCCCAAGCGGGAGGAACGAGCGCTCAGAGATGTTTCGTAAAATGAGATAATTATTTGGATATAATTAGAAGTGCTCGTCGCGGCAGCGCGTGCGGTGCTATCTTTTACAATAATTTATATTACTTTATGATGTAAATAATTAAAAAATACACATTATAATATAAATATTGATATAACATTTACTTTAATGACGGATATTTTGAGATCGTTCCGCAATTTATATAAAATTAATATAAATATTTATATGATAATAGTAATGTATAATCATTTCAATTGTATAATGTTGCGGTATATCACAAATGGGATATTTCGTAAATTTAGAAAAGAATGTTGCGTTGCCGCGAGGGCGAATATTAATTTCGCATGCATAATGTATATAATTTTATAAGAAATATCGTATACAATATATACGCGCTATATTTCTACGTATAAATATTTTATATTTTATAAATTCCACGCAAAAATATCACGTCCAATTATGAAATTTTAATTCTCGGTTTTTCAAAGAAAATTTCATATTTTGAATCAGCATTTTTTTTAAGCGCATTACCCGGCGTTGTTACACCAAATGAATTTTTCATTTCATTACGACAACATCCGCGGCAGATTTTCGACGAGATTAAGAGTCTACGTTTTGTAATTGTAACATTGAAGCAAAGGTCCGAAAATGACGTTTACACGTCGCCGAGCAGTCTCGCACGTTCGAAGAAGCGTCGGCGGTCATTAATCCGCGATTTACAAACGACAGTATGCTAATACATTAATCGTAATCGCGCGCACGAGCGTTGTTTGCGTTCCCGTCGATTAATGCACGCGATTTATGCGCGGTTTATGCACACACTCGCGGCGAAATTGACGATAGCAGGCCGGACTTTCGTGTTTGCAGCACGGGGGAGGAAAGCAAATCGCGAATATCGGCGCCGAATGTTTGCGTCGATGCGACGCTGGTCGGTGTAATGCATCCCCCTTCGAAAGTGCACCCGCGCACACGATACGCCGAATCCATTGCGCCCGGCGGTTTAGCGCGACAGTCGTTAACGGCGGCCCGCTGCATCGAACTTGGCGATTTAACGTTCCGGGCGCGAACGCGCGTCGCGCCATACATATTCAGTGGCCTAATAATTAGGAGTTAATACACCTGAGCGGCATTATTTCAATTTAATGCCGGGCGCCATGGCGAAATCGCGAATGTTGGCGAAATCACCGCTGCGAGACCGACGACCCGCCATTCCCCCGCGTCGCGACATCGGACGTTACGTAATTCACGTGTCCTATGCGTTTACTGCGCCTTTAGTCTCAGGCCAACGGCACACGATTCTGTTTCTCCTACTGGATTGCTTACGAGAGCCTATCAAGATTGGGCCTTAAAGCAAACGGTACACGATACTATTTTTCGAGAACCTGTGACTACGTTTCCACCGAGGGTCAGAGTCGGGCTAGAGTCGGGTCAGAATCGGGTTGGGGTGAGCGTTTTTGCGGTGGAAACACCTAACCCCAACCCGATTCTGACCCAGTTTGGTGTTTCCACCGCAAAAACGCTCA